>NW_010247674.1:0-215 GCF_000690775.1 Eurypyga helias
CGGTGGGTTTCTTTCCGTTGGTTTCATTTTTCTCTTCGGGTTGTGCTTTTCCGGGGCCGGGAGGACGAGGGAGGCGAAGAAGAAGCTGGTGGAGTGGAATCGCTGTGATGGACTCGGAATAGTCCGTTATCACCGTGTTCGTCCGCCGCGCACGACGGGAGCCGCGTGATCCGACTTCGAGGCCGCATGTTGCTTTTGGCTTCCTTGGCATCCCA
>NW_010247674.1:300-599 GCF_000690775.1 Eurypyga helias
GGTGGCGTTTCTCATGCCGTTTCCCAGCGGAGCTACAACCCTTGTTGGCTCCGGGCGCTGCCAACCAGCCGGATGCCGCCTGGGCGGCGGAGCGGTAAAACTCACCGGCGATCGCTGGAGAAACCTCTCGGAATTCTGCCAAACTGCCCGAGGGGACGGTTCTGGCAGTGAGTCGGTGAACTTCGCCTTAGCGCTGCCGAAAGCTGTAACGAAGGATCCGGTCGTTGGCGGCGGCCAGGGATAGCCCCTGGAGCTGGGAGGGCAGCGCGGTGCCCGCCTGCAGGCAGACACGGTGGCGG
>NW_010247674.1:648-2789 GCF_000690775.1 Eurypyga helias
AGGATTTTCCTGCTGCTTCCATTACCAGTGCCAACCTCCTGCGGTTCGACCAAAGTCATAGTCCCGGTGGGGCTACGGGGCAGCCTCGCGCGTCCGCGCTGCCGGAGGAGCCGTGCAACCTCGCCGACAAATGCTGCTGACGTGTCCGGGAGCTCGTCCCAAGCGGAGCTCGTCGGCCACCCTGGCTGGGAGGACCCGCGTCCCCGCGAGGTCTTTCTCCAGCTGAATTTCAGTCCTTATTGGAAATCCTCGGAGTTGTATTTCCTAGCGATATTTGTATGGTAACATCCGGAAATCCCCTTGGAGCGTACGAGACGTACGCCGGAGTAACGCCCACCCCGATTCTTGCCCAAGGAAGAAGTCAGCCTCATTAAAACCCCTCCATCGCCCCAAATCTTGATGCATCAGAGCCAAGAAAGAACAAATTTACCATAATTACCCTTTTTAGCCCCGGATGTCCCTCCTGAACGCTGCGGACAGCACGGCACGCTTACCAGGGTGACTTTTGAAGTCTCCGTGTCTCATCGGAGTCACTTTCACGGCCCATGCGGAGAAATAAAATTGCTCGACCCCGCGGGCTCAAGAGCCTCTGTCCTGTGGTTGTTGCTCTGGCACCCCGGTCCCTCATCAGCTGCAGATTGTTTTGTCCTCGCGGATTTCTCGGCCGTCATGAAAAAACTGTTCTGTGGCGGCTCGTTCACCCACGAGAAAGAAAAAGCTGTGGAGTCATGGCCTTGGCGGCCGAGTCCTCCTGGGTCTTGACGGCGAGGTCACCTTGACCACAAGCTGCTCATCTCTGGAGCAAACATTCTCATACGCTTGCATATTCCAAATTTCTCTTTGGAATTCCTCAAAGCCTGGAAGGAAGACCTTGGGGAGACCTTGAAGAGACCTTGAATAGACCTTGAGGAAATGTTAGGCCTTTGAGAAGACTTTGAGGAGACCTTGTGAAGACCTTGAGCCGTGAGAAGACCTTGAGGAGACCTTGTGAAGACCTTGAGGAAACCCTTAGAAGACCTTGAGAAGACCTTGAGGAAACCTTTAGAAGACCTTGAGGACACCCTTAGAAGACCTTGAGGAGACCTTGAGGAAACCTTTAGAAGACCTTGAGGAGACCTTGCAGAGACCTTGAGGAGACCTTGTGAAGACCTTGAGGAAACCTTTAGAAGACCATGTGAAGATCTTGAGAACACCTTGAGAAGACATTGAGGACACCTTGACAAGACCTTGAGGAGACCTTGTGAAGACCTTGAGGAAACCTTGAGGAGATGTTAGGCCTTTGAGAAGGCTTTGAGGAGACCTTGAGGAGACTTTGAGGAGACCTTAGGGCGTTGAGGAGGCGTTAGGGCTTTTGAGAAGACTGGTCACTCATCACAAGCTCAAAATAATCTCTACTCACTCATGAATTTTATCCAGATCCCAAGATTTTTGGGAAGAGTGCCCTGCGCTGTTTGAAATGCCACCTTCGGGTCCTTCCCCGTGCCGGAGTACCTTGGTCTGCATCAACCCGCGAACCCCAGAGTCTCTGTTCTCTGCGGCGGCGCAGCGTGGAATCCTGCTCTCGGTCAAGGCGGGAGGCGGTTGCGGGGGTCACGCCGAGCAAAGCAGCTTCTGGAAAACAGGTGACCCCACCGCAGCCGCGTCTGCCCCAGGAAAATGCCCCTCCAGCCGCGTGACCCTTGGGTACAGCTCACGCGGTCGCTTACCCCTCCCCGCGCGTCCGTCGCTCGCGCAGCCTACGGTGGCGCCGTCCTCGCCCGTCCTTCCTGCCGACGTGGAAGCCCGTTTTATCTTCCAGGTAGATAGGGGAAAAAAAAAAAAAGAGAGTTAATGATAAAATCCCAACTGGCTTTTCCCACCTCGATTTTTAAAGCTCTTCTCCACGTCGGTCTGCTTCTTCCGTGAGCTTTTTTGCTTGCTTGGCTTTTTCCTAATCAAATCTGGAATCGTATCCTGTGATCATCTCTAAATCCAACGTGTAATGATTCTTTTATTTTATTTTTTTTTTTAATGTAACACATTTTTAAAGAATTAGGAAAAAGGAGATTTAGGTTAACACCAGCAAAATGGTTGAAGGAGCTGAATTGCGTTCGGAACTTTAGAAATCATGAGACAAAACCATCAGCCTGCAGCGAGGAAGC
>NW_010247675.1:0-273 GCF_000690775.1 Eurypyga helias
TTGTATTTTTAATTCCTTCACAGCCCAGCAGGGAAGTTGGAGCCTGGACAGCCTTTACCTCAGGCCTTGGGACTGCCCTTGCTGTGTCCTGAGAGGCCTGGGGGTGAGGGGCTGGAGTCTGCAGGCCTCTTCCTGGCAGGAAGCCACAAAGCTGCCTGCTGGCTTTATTTACTTATTATTTTATATTTTTGTTTACATGGAGAGACTACTCCCAGCCCTAACAGACAAGAGGCGCTTAAAGCCATCCCACAGCACGCTGGGCAGGCCCCCGGG
>NW_010247675.1:293-880 GCF_000690775.1 Eurypyga helias
CTGAGGAGCCCACCGCCGCCTGTCCATGGCTGCTGCTGCGGCAGTTGCGCAGGACAAATGGGAAACCTGTATGCCCTGTTCCCTGCGATGCTACTTCAGCAGCGTGAAAACGTTACGTTGGGAAAAGAGTTACCTGCTCCGTTATTGAGAAGCCATGCAAATTGCTCCAGTGAATGGAAATATGGCAAGTATTGTATGTATATATATGTAAAGTGTTTTCTCATGTGTACATTTTAATGCAGCCTGCTAGATTATGTGTATATGTATTCAATTTTTGTTCAAAATGTATTGTCTACAGAATTGCTAAGGCAGTTCTTTTTTTTCATTCACGTTTGCACAGAAAGGATTTGGATTGGGGCCCTCAGACACACTTGCATGCTTTTTTAAATCATGGAGTCACCCAGAAGGGTAAAGTTTTCCGTCTGGGCCTTTTAAAAAATTACTTTTAAGTTACCCTATTAGCACCTACACGCTTCAGGCCATGTCCTCGTCTGGCTGGTGGAGGCGATGGGGTGAGCCGTCCGGGGTCGGGCCGGGCCGGGCCGGAGAGGGTTAAAGGCGGCCGGGGGAGGCCTGCACCGCCCACC
>NW_010247676.1:0-879 GCF_000690775.1 Eurypyga helias
AATCAGTGAATCTGAGTCACTTCTCTCTCCTCTCTGGACAGGACATGACAGTAGCCATACCACTTCTGTACCACGGCTTTTTGGGCTACACCTTGGGAGGAGGCAATCCCTTAAGGACTGAATTTACAAGAGAGAAAGGGCCTTGTGCTAGGATATCTTGCAAAGTACATAACCTCTCTGCTTCCTTAACTGCCCTAGTAAGTGAAAGAAGTCCCTTTTCCCACTCAGAATAGCGTTGTTCAGTTTCTTTAAATGATGTGGATGAGAATATTAAAGGTCTAGCCAGCCCTTGTGGTCCTTTTTGAAACACGGCATAATAGAAGGTATGTTCTGCAAATCCCCATAGCGGATATCATGGGTGTAATGGACCTAACCTCTGATAGGTTCTGAGTTTATCCTTTAAGATATTGAGGGCCTCTGTATGTTTCTGGAGTCCAATCCCATTCTGTTTTTCCTAAGCAGGTCATACAGTGGTCTAGGAATCAAAGAAAACCCAGGGATATTCTCCTTCCAATAGCCAATGTACCTAGTAGGTGCTGTAAATCTGTCTTGTTACCCGGAGCCTGCCCCTTCTCAATAGCTGTCAGTGTATCATCAGGTACTGCAACTGCACCAGCTATCCACCAAGCTCCTATGAATTTAATCTCTTGTCGGGGACCTTGACATTTGGAAGGTGGAATTTCTAGCCCATTCTTAGTTAGCAGATTCCAGATGGCCTCAGCCACTTGCCCTACCTGTTCTTTGATATCTCCACCAACTAGAATATCATCAATATATTGATAAATATCGATGTCTGATGGCATTTCTACAGCGTCAAGAAATTTAGCTAAGGCATTGTGAGCAATGGTAGGGGAGTGTTTATAGAATCATAGAATGGTT
>NW_010247677.1:0-253 GCF_000690775.1 Eurypyga helias
GGGCGGGCCCGGGCCGTGCCGAGCCGGGTCAGGTGTAGCCGGGCTGGGGGGAGCGACACGGCCGGTCTGTGCGTGGGACCGGGAACACGGGGTTTGTCCGCCTCGCTCCAGCCGGGCATGGAACAGCGGGGAACGGCGTGTGGCTGTGCCCAGGCTGCGGTGTCTGTTCCGTGCCACGAGGGAAGACCGGGCTGATCCAGAGCAGCGTGGCCAGGGAATGAGGGAGGGGATTCTCCCCTCTGCTCTCCTCTGG
>NW_010247677.1:656-4042 GCF_000690775.1 Eurypyga helias
GATGAGGCTGGGAGCAACCTGGGCTATGGAAGGTGTCCCTGCCCATGGCAGGGGGTGGCACTTGGGGGGCTGTAAGGTCCCTTCCAAACTGCTCTGTGACTCTACGACTTCGTGTTTAGTTTCTCTTTAGCACCTCAGGAACCTTTTGGTTTGAATTTCTTCCCTGTAATGTGTCGGTGAGAAAACGTGGCCGTACGTTGTGAGATGAACCAACGCTGAAACTTTACGAGGGTGGTTTATGCCGTGTTACACGTTCTGTTTTAGGCTTCTGAAATTCTGTCATACCAGCCTGGCCGTGGCAGCAGTGAGCACGTTGCAAAGCATGTCAGCTTGCTCAGCCTTTACAGAGTTACCCTCATCATCCTTTCCCCTCTTCACCAGGAGCATTTACATTTCCTGAACTAGACACAATATTAATGATAGAAATATCAAAGACTGGCTTAGGGCAGTTACTGTTTTCAAAACAAAAAGAGAAAGGATGTATATCTCTATGCAGGAGAGGTTTTTGCTGGTTTTTGTCTTAATCTAGAATAATTCTAGCCACTTCCCAAACGTTTCACCAGACCTTTACTGAACTCTCTTGTCCAGGTGGCCCAGACAAATGGTCTCCGCAGGCCTGTGTCGGTTCGGAAGCAGAGTTGACTGCTGCTGGGGCTGGGCCCGATTGTCCTGGGGACAGTGCCAACGTGAGTATCCTCGCTGCTGGGGCTTCTAGTCACTCGTAGGAAAGGCTCCTACACACCCAGTCACGTCTGATCACACCCATTCTTACCACGCAGGGCTTAGGCTTTTGCACGTGTGGGTCTGACTTACCGTAAGGATGCTGTCAGGTTCAAATCCTGTCGCTGATTGTTACTCTCTACTAAAAATGGTTGCAGTCCAGCAGGGTAAACTCCCGTTAGGGCGATGCAGTCTGGCAATTTCTCTTTGGTTTCCGCTTTCTGGGCTCTGGTCTAACAGCCTGAGGTAACACTATGCTCTGTCGTGTTACAGACACTGCAGGGTGAGAGTGTTTGCGTCCAAGAAGGAAACCTGGAGTATTGACACTTAGAAAGTCGATGGAAACGTTCCAATTGGTATTAAGTTCAACCAATTCGTTCAGTGAGCCCGAGCTAAGGGTAAAAATACACCTGACAGCATCCTTCTGCTGGGTGACACGTGAAGAGAAACGTCTCGGAGGTTCTCGCAGCTCTCTAGAGCCTTTGTTATTGCAGGATAACCAGGCCTTCGTCGTCAACCACGTCTTCAGAAGGTGTCCCGTGGGGGCAGCTAGCACTGTGTAGCAGCCAAATTGTGAGGAGCCTCACAGAGACCTCAGCTTGTTAAAATTACAGCCTTGGATGCTGGCAGTGCTCGCTCACGTGTTTAACAGGGCACAAGTGAGTGATGGCCCCCAAGTTTCTGCAGGAGTGAACCTCTAAATACTGGTTCTCGTTTATTTGTCTTTATTTAGATTCAGATGTCTGCAAACTAGATCATTTTCTGCCAAGCCGTTTTCTAAGTACCACAGGTATTAAATACTGTAAGCTGCGTAGTCGGCAGGGCAGTGACTGTAGGTGGGGAATGTTAGGCAAAAGCTCGAAATAGCATTGGCAACGCAACGGTAGACTCTCAGCAAAGGTTTTGTTCAAATCTGTAAACAGCAAGGCTGGCCTCTGCCTGCCCAGGCGTGCTAGAAGCCCGCAGCGTGGAATAGGTGTGCAAGGTGAGCGGTGAGAAGCCCTGTAAAGTGCCTGTGGAATGTGGCATCCCTGATAGAGGGGGGTTTTGGGCGGGAGTTCTCGGGTGGATATCTCTCAGGCCACGCCGTGAATCACGTTGATGTTAGGGCTGTAGCTGGTAACAAGCGTTGCTTTCCCTGGGGTGGATGTGTACAGAGAAGGAGGGAGGGTGTGAAGGGGCCAGACTGAGGCTACTCCAGCGGCGGCGGAGTCTGTGCCTGTTTTTCATGCACAGTTTTATTTGAAAATCATCGAGCATTTAAATGGTTGAGGCTACAAAGCCTTAACTGACAGGTGTCAATTCACATTGTTTACCAAACCCCAAAGCACTGGAGGGTCTCGCCGTGGCCCTTTCCTGAGATGCCTTGTCTCCGTGTCGTGACCGTGAGTCGCAGCTCGCGTTTAGCTGGGGCGGTTTCGGTTTTACCAAGCCTGACCTGGGGTTGCATTTTTATGATCCTGGGGGACAGGAATACCGTAAAGCGACCCTGTCCAAAGATTCACAACTAACAGTTGGAGTTGAGACAACAGCAGTAATACACAGACGGAGGGTTTTACTTTTTCCTCCTCGGCTTCAGTCAGTAATGTCATTTGTAGTGCCAGCTCTCCCAGATACCATAAATGCTCCTTTTAAAGGCTAAAGCTAGGTGAATCCTCACCTCCTCCCACTGCGTTTTAGTCCATTATTCACAGTTTTTTCTCTGTGCCCATTTCCAAGAAGTGCAGACACGGATTTTGTGTGGTCATCTCCAGCAGCTGGGACCAGACTTTCCAAAGACCTGTCACTTCAGTGTCTAAATGCATTTTTTTCCCCACACTGGGTGCTGGTAATTTTTGAATCGCTGGGTCAGAAGAGTCTCAGAGCCAAACTCCTAGGAAAATGAAGCAAGAAAATCCGCCCCAGCTGTGGGTGGTGAGAATTCCAGTCATATCACAGGGCGGGAGGTTACGCTAGATGAATCTCGCTGGTGCTCGCAGCCAGCCAGAAGATCGGCAGTCAGCTCCCCACCTTGGGAATGTGGCATTCTGTGTGAAGGATTAACCTGAAAAAAAAGCCCTCAAAGGGAAACTGCAGTGTTGTGCTGTACAAAGGGATGTCACTGCGAAATTTCTCAAAAGCCGAGTGCGCAGTTACTCCTCCTGCTTTCTCTGTGGAGCACGGCAAACTTCTGCCTCCCATCCCCGAAACGAGTGGCATAAATACATGTCAGACATGCTCTGCTAGATGTGGGTTTCTCTGCCATTTCCGGAACAAACTGTATGTGCACAATGAAAACCAGTGTAGAGTCAGCCTTCAGAATCAGTGGGGAGAGCCAGCTTGCAAGCGAGCCCCCGAAAGAAGCTGTAAGTGCTCAGGCAGTAGTGCTGAGCTCTCTATCAGGGAGCTCGAACTGCTTTTCTCAGCGGGTTGCAGCCACCCTTGGAACACCCGCACGTGCTGCAGCATTGGACTCTCCTGCTTACTCACGCACAGGTTGCCGTGTGGGCACTGAGCCCCCCGAGTCTGTCCTTCTGAAACACATGGAAGGCGAGGGTCGTGCTGGAGCCGGACTGTAGCAGCAGTCTAGATCCCGGTACGTGCCAGGGTTGTCCCCGTCTGCGGACACCTCTGCACCGTGGTGAGCCAGGTCTGCTCAGTGTCTTTATCCGTGACCTGGACGAGGG
>NW_010247678.1:0-12800 GCF_000690775.1 Eurypyga helias
AAGTCACAATTCCTGCCTCTGCTAAAAAAACCCCAACCAGGCCACCCTGGTGTCACGGGATTCATAGCATGTGCTGCTGACCCCACCGACTGCTTCAGCTGCCTCGGCCATCGTGTGTAAGTTGGTCCAGAGCAGCCTGAGTCGCGCCTCTGACTTTGCTCCGGCGAGGCCGAGGACCGCTGACTTCTGTGTTAGGCAAAGATAGAGGCTGAGCAGCCTGATATGACCCGTGCTGGGCCGGCAGCTCCGTGGCAGTGGGCTAGAGGTGCTCTTCCTTCCCCTGCTCAGGGTTGGCTTTACGGCAGTAGCAGCTACTCGCTGTACTCATAGGAGGTGGAATTAACAAAAATGATTCTGAAGAGCTTTCAGTTTTAATTTCTTCTTTGAAATCCTGCATTTTTAATGTGTTTTTAAAGAAATATGAAAGGCTTAATAGGCTTCTTTTCAATACCTTTATCTTCTCTGGTCTGTATGACTTATTTCGCCATAGTAGAAGTGGGCAGAGCAGATGATTTGACCTCTGTTACTCAGTTGAATCACCGTCTCCTGTCATCCTCTGCCACAGGTATAAAAGAGGATGAAACTCTTTGCTCTTCCTTCCCCACCTTTAATGGAGGCACAGCTCATTAGTGCAATTAAGAGTATTTGCTGTTGTGATTCAGCCAGCCTGGTTTGGTGTGTTTGTTTTTTTTTTCTCCCTGAAAAATCCGGAGTCACTGTAGCGCCTGGGCCCCAACTACCGCTCTGTCCAGTTTTTTGTTGCATGAAACTGAGCCTTGTCCTTGGAGCAGGCACCACATGGGATCTGGATTGAGTTGAAGCCGAGGCGCTTGATCTAGAAGCAAGTGGGTTTTAGGGTGCGAGATGCAGGTCCCCATGGTGACACCTGTGGGTCTCAGAGGGCAAGCGTAATGCATTCCAAATCCAAATCATCCCCTGTGTTGAGGGCAAAGGAGTCATAGCTGTCTGTGTCAGTCTTCAACTGTTGAAGCTATTGCAAGAGCACTGCTCATTTTATCTGGAGACTTTTCTCAGTTGGAATTTTTAGTAGCCACATGTCATTCTCTATTCTGGACTCAGTTTTGAGAAGAGGCTTGAAAAATAATGTTGGTACTTGGAGATTTATAGAAATTTGATTTTTTTTTTTTTCCCCCCCTCCTCTTGCTTTCCTTTGGAGGCCCCACAGTATATCCTTTTTCACCTGGACTTGCTTGTATTATTTCTAAGGGTCTGCTGAAATCAGTGCGTTGTGTTGTAGGCTGAGAAATGCTTTCATCTTTGAATTACAAAATGCAAATTCTAGACCATCTGTCTAGATGTCCTCCCTCCCCAACCCCCCATCTGCTGAACAGCCTACATCATGTGTAGAGTGCTGCTTTCTTCAAGTTATCTTGCTGTACTCCAGGTTGTCAAAGTATTTCCTGTGTTAGGAAAGAGGAGTTGGGAGCTGGTGTTCTCTGGTTCTAATCCTTTCCAGTTAACCAAACAAAAGAAGTTTTAACTTGTTAGTTTTCTGCGTGGTCTACCTGCTGGAAAACAATCAGGCGTGGGAAAGCTGCCGAAAGTCTGCTGGCTGGAGTTAGGCCAGCGAGTGGGTGGGAAGCACTTGCGTTCGGTTGGAGTTTTGGCGATTAAAATCTCAATAGAACTTTAGCATTAATCTGGGTTGTTTGATGGTGGTGGCAGTGTAGGCGACAGTAAGCAGCATGGCTACTTGTGGGCATGTTGCACTGTAAGGCTTCTCCCACCCTCGGATCCTCTCCATTTACTATCACAAATACAAACACCTCCGTCCTACTCGCGGGGTTTTACTTCCTTACAACAAACGCAGGTAAAACTAATTACAAGTTTGATGACGCATTGTATGTGTACAGGTTTGATAACAATTGAACTGAGACTGAACATGGGCAAAGAGGAAAAGATTTCTAAAGCCTTTCTTCTCTTCTGGTGTCCAAGAAGCCCATTAAGTCCAAAACATGGTCAGTGCCTTTATCGCACCATCCCGCACTTTTGTTACAGCAGCTCTCGGTGCTGAGACGAGTTTGGTCTGGTGGGTAGGCAGCTGTTTCTCACAGCAGGTATTCAGGCTTACAGAGTGGGAACCTGAGTTTGGATATAGCTTGTTGGATTTGTTCTTTTGCCTTCATTTCCAGCTGCAGGCTCAAGTGAGTGCTATCACCTGTCTTAATTCCCTTACTAGATTGTCACTTTAGGAATCACAGGATGGTTTGGGTTGGAAGGGCCCTTACAGCCCATCCAGTTCCAACCCTCCTGCCATGGGCAGGGACACCTTCCACTAGACCAGGTTGCTCCAAGCCTCATCCAGCCTGGCCTTGGACACTTCCAGGGATGGGGTATCCACAGCTTCTCTGGGCAACCTCTCCCAGTGCCTCCCCACCCTCTCCGGGAAGAACTTCTTCCTGATATCCAGTCTAAATCTAATAAAATTCAGAGTTCTGTTGTAAGTTAACTGCGGGGAGAGGAGTGTTCAACAGGCTAAATAAAGGTAGTAAGGCCAAGAAAGGGAAAAATAAGCACCTTTCCCCTGCCACCCCGAACCTTGAAATAAAGTCTGAAGCCTCAATATTCTGTATGATTGTAATTTCTGCAAAGTACCTGCATTTACAATGTACTTATTTCCCTCTTGGTTGATGGATATGACTTCTGCTGTTTGTCTTCAAATTTAGGAATTCAACAAATAGATTTTACTGTATTATCTTGCTGTATTGAGAGCAAGTACGCTTATTCATGCCTGGGGGATACTGTGAAAAGCTTTGGGAACCGCTAATTTTTTGCAACGTATGTTTGCTCATAAAATCTGTAGGCTTTTGATTCCTTTTGTCTTCGTGTTGTTGTCTGATTTAGTGTCCTGTACAGACCAAATTGTGTAGCTTCATCCATTCATTCAGAGATCTGAAGATTCTGTATTATTTTAAGATCTGAAAAAGAAATAAGGGAGATAAATTTTTCCTGGTAACTTCCGTTAGTGCTTTTTGAGTACCCAACCAGGTACAGTGGTTTCTGAAATAAATAAAAAAAAAAAAATGGAGAAGATAAGCTGCAGGTTATTTATTAACCTTCTTTTCTGAGCTATAGACTGTTCTTAAAGGTATCTTTAGCCTTGTCTCTTAAACAAACTTCGTGTTGCTGTGCCATGTGTTCACCTGTAGCACTTGCTGACTGTCGCGTTCTCCCGTTCTGTCCCGTAGCTTCCATCAGCAGCAAAGGGTGACCTGTCAGAATAAGTACGATTCTGTATCGTGTGCATGTCTCATCGCTGGGTGGAAGACCTTAATTAGGGACGGTGCTGAAGGAGGAATCGCAACTGCGAGCCCAAGAGCCATCTGCAATGCTAGTCTGCTGCTAGGCAGTCCGTACAAGCGTGACTGAACCAGCCGCTGCACGTGCCCTCTGCTCTTCACTGGAGAAAGGTGGTTGGGAATTAATACGCTGGTAGGAAAGAGATGGGTTTTATGGGATGCCGTTAGCAATGAGGTGCATTACTGAGGGGTTAGGAACCAGTGGGACAGCATGCTGAAGGCCACTGATGGGTGAAATACAGCGCTGCGTTTGTTCTGCTCCTTGAGGATTTATTTTCCCAAACGTTGAATCATATTTATGATTCTGTCTTGCTGCCTTCATTGTTTTAAAATATTCTTATGATGCAAACTGTTGCATAGGGTACTCAGCATTAGTTTTGTTAATGTTTTACGTACTTTCTTACTCGTTAGTCGCCCCTTAAAGCCTCTGAAGGATTTTGTAGATGCTTCCCCAGCACCTCGTCGTAGTGCTGCCATTGAGGCTTGCAGTGGACAGGTAACTATTTTCTGTGATTCTGTTTGAGGGAGCGAGTTTGAGGTTTTCGTTTGGCTTACCATTATGTAATCCAGTCAGTATGGCACGAGCTGTAAGGGAGTGCATGCGATGAAAGTCTTTTCTTGCTGGGTAAAGATGTAAGAACTCTTAAATGAGATTACTAATAACGCCAGCATGCAGAAGCACCAGTTTTCACATTTAATGTGCGCTGGTAGCAACTTGGGAGACTTTTGTGAGGTGACACTTATCCCGTCTGAGGTTCAGCCCTGCTGGTAGGGCAGTAAGGCGTTTGAAGTTCGCACGAGCAAGCTGCTTAAGCAGTTTCTCCAACTCATTTGTTCCTGTTTTTTCAGTGGGAGCTGCTGACGTGTTTTAACTGCTGAAGTGTATAGGCAGGCCACGTACGAGCAGATGACCGTCAGTGCTAAATAACAGTGATCTGTTTTACTTTTTATTCAGTCCAACTGAATGTGCTCACAAAGGGTAAGAAAAACATCTCGTCTGTGGGAGCAGCGTATCCCTTCAATCCTGCAGTGGGAAGGGGAAGATCACATCTGCCCTCTTCTTGCTCTGAATATCCTGCTGGATAAGTAAACTTGTGCTGGATACACTGGGTTGTGCTCGTGGTTAAAGTTTTTTGGCTACTGAGAATAGCTTGCAGTGTGTGCTGTTTCCTCAGCAAGTTTTTCTGGGTATCTCCGTATATTTACAATTTTATTGCGTTTTGGGTGCCATTTGCTGTTTTCCCTATGCTAGATAGGGGATCTGCTTTTGCTCTAGAGTACTTGCATACTTTCTGTAGTGTATTTTTAAAATCATAATCCAGAGCTGACTTTCTGGACTGCAGAGTTCCTGCTTGTTTTCATTACTTTATGAAATTGAATTTGCTCTGTGCTTTAAAAAATGCCCGCTACTCTGAGTCTGTTTGAGATAGCAGAATTAGTGGGGAAAGATGCTTCCTAGAGAAGAGATCCCCCCCCACCTGACTTCTTTTTTTTTTTCCAAAGAAAGAAAATTCCGTTCTGAAAAAATGAGTGTGAACTAATTTGATTAAGAATGATGTTTCTAGTGACCTTTTAAATCTCGTTAATCAGGTTTATCTTGGAAACAGTGAAGACTGTTTAATTCTAAACTTAATAATTGCAGATGATGCAAGCATGTGTCTGTTTTCTCAGTGCTATAATCACACATCCTTAGTTTCCTAAAGGCATCTGTTCTGCTGTCGTTGGTTTCTATTTGAGTGGAAAGCGTTCTCCCAATTAAGTAAGGCATGTATTGAATTCTGAATTGCAATGCACAGTGTTCTGGAGAAGGAGATACTGCAGAGGGCTAAGTGGGCTCTCTTGCATCATGGAGTTGTGGTGTTATAAAGGGAATTTCATACAAGGAATTCAAATTTCTATTTTTTGTAACTAATTCCACCTTCCAGAGACAGTGGAATCCATGGAAATTAAAATGTCAGTGGGTCTCTGAAAGAGCCATTTTCCAGTAAGTAGGAAAACAAGTAGTGGTTTAGCTTCAACTTCATTACTGTGTTAATCACTTGTTAATCTGAACTGTCAAAAATGGTGATTTAGGTACTTAAAACTAATCAAGTTGTATCTACGAGCTGATATATTTAAGTTGGTCCAGACCAGTGTGGTGAGAAGTTTGTACAGGGTGAATGTTTTCCTATTTGCCTGTGAAATGAATTACTAATTCACATCCCAGGTGATGGAAGGGAGCTTACCTGCAGAGCAGTAACTGTCCCACTCATAACTGTGAATTTTGTTTTGAGGGAGTTTTGTATCTTGTCTGGGAACTTTCTCATCTTGAGGAAACGTTGCTTATGGAGGAATATGAAGGTATCTGTAGGTGTGCTACCTGTAAACAGCTCTGTGAAGTAGACAATCGCTTGTCACTGCTGTCATGTCAGTATGACATGTGACTACTTAAATGGCTAACGAGGTGACTGATATTCTACTGGAAGTTTGTACAAATAGCTTCTGTTGTAACCTGTTGCAGCTTCTTGTATTGTTAGTGCTGAGCCAACCCATTGGGGATTTTACGAAGTTGTATCCGTTACTAAAGGAAGCTTTTAAAAAACTAAATATCAAAACCCACAAGAAAAGCCCCTGACCCAAAACCAAATTGAAAAAAAAGCCCCCCAAACTCTACCTCATCATTCTTGCTATTACTTGATGTGAAGAACAACAACAACAACAACAAAAACAATGCGGTGATGGAAGAAAACCCTGGCATCTTTCTGCCCGGATGTTGCCTGGTCCTGTGTCGGCACCGCAACGTTGGGTAGCTGCTTGCTGGCCGGAGTAGGCGATGGGGATGGTTTATTGACTCCAAGTCAGATGTCTAACGATGACTTTGCTCCTGTGCGTGTCTGGGAGACAAGAGAATTCTTGAGATTTTGTTACTAATGTTACATGTGAACCCCAGGTCCTGAGTTTGCTCAGGTTTTTTTATAGGTCTGTAGGGTTTTTTGATATGTTTATTTTGATTTCTGTAAATCACTTGAGCACTAGCTTTATTCAGGTGGATATGCTGTTGCAATTTGAGTAGTGGTTTTCTTGACACCCCCTCTCCCCTCTTTAGACATGATTTTCTCAGAATAGCATCTAGCCGTCACACTACAGTGGGACTAGATCATCCAATCTACTGCTATTACAAAGAAGAATGAGGCTTGACATATTCGTGTCAATTTGGCGAGATGCCCGAATCGCTGTGCTCAATGAAATATGTGACGTTTCAAGTGGTAACGTAACCTGCAGGGATGCTTGCAGGAGGAACGTAAGGCACTGCAAAGAAAAAGCCACTTTACTTGGTCTGGGAGGTTCAGATACTGACACAAATCACCCGATCAATCCACAGCACAAGACTGATTTAGTTCATTAAGGTATGTAATTTTATTCAATTGGTTTTTTATACTATAGAAAATATGTGGAAGCCTAAAGAAATTAAAATATTCCTTAAATTTGATACTTAATTTTTCCATCTGATTTTGGTTAATAAGGAAAAAATCTGGAGCCTGTGCAGACTGTAAAGAGGGTTCTTCCGAGTTGCCTTAAACAATAGCCTTAAGCTGCGTCAGCCATAACCTTGTCTCACCAGCTTTCAGGTGGGTTCAGCAATGCTTAAAATAGAATGCCTTCTGAGATTTAGAAAGCCTTACATCAAACTCTTTAAAAGCATTTGCGGCAGACGGTTTTTGGGTTTGTTTTCAGTTTCTGCTCTACCTCTCCTTTTTATAGAAGCGGTCACTTATTTTTAGCAATTTGACCCTGCTGTTTTCAGTTCAGTGCTCAACAGTTGGAATAAAACAGGGCTGGGAATGTGGTGGGTGCTGCCCAATGGCCGCGTAGGGCGAGACCCCTAAAACAGCGTCACCGTCTTCTCTGCTCTGTGAGATGGGAAAGCTGGGAAGGATTGCAGGGGTTGGATGGAATTGTACCCCTGAAATTGCGATGTTCCTTTATGTTGTGCTGCTTTTCCAGTTGCAGACATCCTTTGTCCTGACTTTTTTCCCCACGAAGGCTAGGTGTGGTCCCAAAATGCGTTGTGGTGACAGGTGGCTGATGCTGACTCACCCTCTTTTAAACCATTAAGAATGACTGAAGTTTAGCCTCTGAAAAGCAGGAGTAAAGCCTCCATAAAACTTAAGAAATCCTCAAGGAGGGAAGCTACATGAAGCTTTGACAGCCATCTCGAATACCATGCTTTGTGTTCTTTATTTTATCTCCCTTTCCTTCCTTCTGGAATCCAAAAATTATAATGGCTGAATGTGACACAGTGTTTATACAGAAGGGAATTAGGCTTCCATTTCCTAGTCTGAGTGCTTGATTTTGCAGTATCTTTACTTTAGGGTTGGAAAGAACTTCCAACTTTAATATTAAACTTCCATGCATGACAGTGGCTGCAAGGGTAAGACTTTTTGCCACAGCATTAATCTTCAGAAATAGTCTTTCTCTAAAAAAAAAAATTGTCACGGGTATGGGCTTGGCAACTTTCAGAGTACACGGAGGTTCTTCAGGCAGGATATACACAGCAATTATTTGCTGGCTCGTGCAGAAAGCCTAGCCAGTTAGGCTGTTTACTGAGGATTAATGGGCTTACCAGCTCCATGAGTCCCTGCCGGCCTGGAAGGTGTAAGGTAGGAAAAATATCAACTTCCTTTTGATTCTTGGAGCGGGTTGGTTGTTGATCTTGCTGAGTCAACATATTCCAACTCCACTTTTTTTCCTCAGACTTTACGCCTTGAGTCAATATTTTTCTCTTGAATTAAGTTGGTGTCTCAGCAATTTCACTTTTTTCTTACCTTTTGTGGCTTAAAGCTGTGAGAGTATCCCCTTAGAACGTAACAGTTTGAGTTTGGTAGAGCTGAACTCGAGCTCACACTGGACCTTGGGTCATAAAGAGTTGAATCTCTTGGTTGAGTCATCTTGGGACTGCATGCTGGTTTACTCTGGACCACTATGTTTGAAACTATTTGGTCTGAGCTTCTCAAAATAAACATGATTTTGTTGCCTACAGCCAGTGGAGGAAAGAGCTGTGGGCTCTTTTCTAGTTCCAAAGTTTCCATTAGTCAAACCAACTGTGGAATCTGTTTGAGTCATCTCTTAATTGTATACAGTTATATTATGGATAGTATATTTGCTAGGGAAATGAAAGAGGTAAGGAAGTTGCCGTAATCATTTGAGCTAATGAAACAAGTTTGAATTTAATCTTAGAGGAATCAAACATATGACAACAACTGCCCATGAGCTGTTTTTTGTTGCTGGGAATTTAGAAAGTTGACTGTATTTTGGAGGAGCAGAAGAGGAGGAAGTTGGCCTTTACCTGCTGGACGTATATGACTCTAGCACGCAGTATTGACGAGGAAGATTACACAGTGTGTACTATCTACCATTCGTAAAGCTATCTGAAAAATCTGAGGTGATTATACTGATGAAGACAATTCAGTGATCAAATTGCTGAGGCATTTTATATCCCTAGCTCTTCTGTTGTTTTAGATGCGTGCTCTGGGCTACAGTGCTTCTGTAGCTGTTGTCAGGAGTAGTTTGTGTCCAACTCATCTGTTGTTGCATATATCTAAAAACTGTATATGTAGCCTGTAAAACATTTTTAATATTAAAGTATTTCACTGATCCTAGAAATTGCACTGGTAGCTCTTAATCAACATTTCATTGCTGTAGTTTAGTCTGTTAATTTTATCGTAGGTTTATGGAAGACATCTGTGATAGTTCCAGATGTATTTAGTGGATGTACTACTGTAGTAGAGTTCTAGATGTATGAAAGATCGCTCATTTGCCATATTTTGTTTCACTTCTGGTAGCCTGACAAATGTTTTTATTGCAGATATATATGAACAAAGATCTGCTTAGCAGTTCTTAAAGAATGCCAAGTCCTCTTTAGCTGACTTAATCATAATGTGTAAGAGTAGTTTACACATCACAGTTTCCTCTTCAATGCTTTTTTCCGTGCATTGTGTTGTGTTTACCGTTGTGATGCTAAGATCCTTACCTGGTTTATGGGTCAGTCATTCCTTAGACTATGTGCTGGAGTTTACTGGTGACAGCCAACTGAAATGAGTATTGTTTACTCAGTTGGGAAGGCATTGCAGTTGGGAAGGTGTGTGTTTGTCAGTGGAGCTTAGTCACATTCTCTGCAGTTTGCTCATAAAGAGGAAACTCAACTGTATAATTTATGGTAATATTTATATCCTTGAAGATACTCTGAAGCCATCTGCGTATGGCCCTGGGCAACTGGCTCTAGGTGGCCCTGCTTGGGGGTTTGGACCAGGCGACTTTCAAAGGTACCTTCCTACCTCAACTTTTCAGTGATGGGGGGGATTGTATTCTCTTCTGTCATGCAAAAAACTGCTTTCCATATTCATAAATATACTGAGCAGTGTCACCCTTCCATTGCTACAGTTTTTTCAGTGGGGAGTTACACATCCAGTGTTGCTTTTCTGGCCCTTTAATAAAGGAAAAAACCCAACACCCAATTATCTGTCTCTTGAATCAAAATAGTGTAGTTTATTAGCAGGGTGGATTATTTTAATGTGGGAGCTTATTAAAAGCACCTGGAAGGCCAAATAATTTGTCACACAGTTGTCTTTCATCTTCTGCTTTATTGTCAAGATTAAAGAACTTTGGGAGTAATGAGATACAGTTTTGCTCTGTGGAACAGTGCAGATTAGACCATGTCATGATTTCCAGGTGTTTTGTTGCTCTATCTTTAGTCACTGTTTTGGCTCATTTGCCGAGTAGAGGGGTATAAAGCTTTGCTGTTCTTCTAACCAGCCCCAGTGGTGCTGTATGGGAGAAGAACTTTTTAATTAATCCAATATTAATTTTAAAAGTGTATCCACACTGCAGCCTGTGTCATCTTATATGAAACCCTTTTGAATCACAGTGTAAGTGCTGTATATATATTTGATTTTTTTTCCCCTGAAATGAGTAAGGGAGATGTTTAGCAACGGAACATTGCCTGCAGCTCCTGTTCTCTCTGGGTTTTTCTCATGACATAAACATAGAATTCTTTAGGTTGGAGAAGCCCTTCAAGATCATCAAAAGCTAGTGATATTCCGTGACTGAGTTCAAACTTTTTTTCCTGCTGTTGCTCCATAATTCTTCCAGTTTCTGTGAAGCAGCAACTACATTTTTAAACTGCTGCCACACAGAGGGAAGGGACTACTGGGGACTGTTGTGATCCTGCCAATCCTGCGGTGCAAGGGCCTGTGGTCTGTGTCTTTCAGATTAATCAGATGCTGCTCCCATGCCATGGCAAGGCTAATTGACTAGCAATGATGCTGTAGTAGCTGGGGTGGGGGTGTGTGTGCGTAACTCTTGGTGGTGAGAGGAGCAAGGCAAGAGAAATTGCTGTAGACGTGTGTTAGGACTGAGCTGCACACCCACAGCAGCGTTATTCCCCTGTAATGAAGAGCATCTATCAGTCTCATGGGTAGATCCTAGTGTTTCTCCCCCTCCTCTTCCTCTTCAAGTTTCTCGCCATACAGCATTGTAGTGCATGGCTTGTGGCACCGTGCACGTTGACTCCTCTTGTGATTTTTAAACACATCAATCTACAAATATCAATTTGCCATATAGCTGTATGGTAACAGTTATAGGTGGAGGAGGAAGACAAATCTGAGCAGTACATGTGAACTTCTTCCAGGAGGATATTTAAAGCACTGTTGCTTCTGGGATGTGCAAGGCAACTCTGGCTGGGCAGTAAAACAGCATTATGGAAGTGTGGTAGCTTGTGTCGACAGAACATCTGTGTGAGGGTAGTCACTTCCCTAGAGCTCTGGAGAACCTGCCAGAGGGTTTCCCGTGCTGAGGAGTCTAGTGCCATCTGCTTACCTGAAAGTTTGCCATCTCTGAGTCTACATTACATGCTGCTTCTGCTTTCGCTTTGCAATAGCCTTTTTCTCTTTATGTGTATTTTTGCTGTCAACTTATATTTGAACAATTGAGAATTTTTAGACTAAGGCTATACTTGTATCATGGCTATTGTTTCAAATCGCTAACTTTCTCCAGCTGTTCTTCCTTTGATGAGAGTCTTTGGGTTTACTGCTGGAGATCAGACTGCCAAGAAGGCTCAAGGTGTAGGAGGAGGGAGCTACCCGTAATTACTGTGGTACCCTTTTGAACACAGGCATCAGGAAGAAGACGTTGCTTCAGCTAATACAATTCTCATTTTTCTAGGATAGCAGGTGAGAAAAGGGAAAGTAGTACTTTATAAGGAACAGGAGCCTTGGGGTGGGGGAAGTGAGTCAGGGCAGCGGAGGGTCTTGGTGGTGGTGAGAAGGAATGATTATGTTCTTTCTTTGGAAGCTGGAGATTAAAAGTACGCATGGAGCAAAATAGAAGGGTATGGGATGACTGAAAGAATGCCTTTTGCTTTCCTCCTCTTTTTCCCTTAAGCAGAAGTTTGATGTTGTCTGAGGCATAAGAAGCATGCGTTGGCTGAGCGAGATCTCAAGGGCTAACCAGAGTGGCACTAGGAAGAGGAGAAATTTGAAGCAAGGTGGTGCTCAATAAAGCATAAGTAAAATTTAGGATGGTAGGCAGTGACTCATCTGATGGAGGAAGCAATATCATTGGGATAAGCTAGAGGAGTAGAAACCATATGGCTAAGTGAGGGGACAGATGTGATGGTGGGAATGACTGCAGTTCATGACCATGCGCGTTTGTGTGCAGAAAACACGCTGCTTATAGCTCAGGCTCTAATCTAACATCCCTGAAAATGCAGGTCTTTTAACATTTGAAACTGATGGCCTGTTCTGCTGTGTCCCTAGCTGTTTAATTTTGCCTATATCCTTGCCCCAACAGCAGTGTTTGGGCAGTCTGCCATTTCAGAGACCTGATTTGGCCTGAAATGATCAGTGATTTCTCAGCTGGCTCAGCTCACCGCTGGCTGACTGGCTTGCTGCCTGGTCTTCAGAGTACCAGCATGAGGAGTAAGGGAGCTTGTATTTGTAGGGCAACTAAAGCCCTGAAACTTAAAGAATTATTTGCACAGAGATGGCGACCAACACAAGGAATATAGAGTTACCATATCCCTTATTACATGAACTAATATTCCAACTGTTATTGTTGATCATATTATTAATGCTGCAGTCATACACAACCAGTCTTTTAACGTAATAGATTGGCAGCATGTGTAGACATACAGGTATCGTCCACATGCTGGTTAGCTTGTTGCTACAGAACCACTAATTTTCTAGACATTGGTGATTCGCTACAGCAGCACCAGAGAAGCTCTGTTCTTGGGCACTATCTGGCTGGTGACTGGGAGAGGGGGACCCATGCTGATGATGGGCAACTCCTACTTATCCAGGGACAGTCTCTTACCAGTCCACACATGCAGCCTCACTACCTGAGGCATACACGGAAGGCAGTGTCATCTCCATCTGACTGGAAGTTGGGTCTGCAGATGGGTTCCCTCTGAGTTTGTCAGACGAACTTAGAATCATAGAATGGTTT
>NW_010247679.1:0-3330 GCF_000690775.1 Eurypyga helias
TTCCGCAGGCTCCAGGAGCTGCTGGGTGTTGGGACCCGGTTACTGCCCCAGTCCTTCAGGAATGGCCTAAACGGGGGCTGAAGGACTGGGAAATCCCACGGGTGGGTCATGCTGCTTCTGGGGTGACGCCTGGGCTGATGGCAGGAGGTGTCATGTCCCTGCCTGCGAGCGCTGGGTTGGTCAGACAGCATCTGCAGCCAACAGCCTTGGAGAGAGCCATGCACAGTGGGAATGCCCGCTGCCTTCCCGATCACAGCCTCATCCCTGGGCCCCACGGGGTGAGCTTCACCCCCACGGAGTGAGCTTTCTTCCCATGCTGGTTCACGTCTCGTTCCCAACCCTTGGATCCCCCTTGGAGCATGAACCTCCCAGCTGGCTGCAGGACAGCGGGTGCTTGGCAGAGAGGTGCCACCACAGCCGCCAGCTCCAGGGCTGCCCCAAGGACACCTGAGTCATGCTGACTGCTGTGTCGGCCAGGGATCCCCATTGTCCTCCCCAGTGTCCCTGTGCCCTGCAGAGCTGCCGGGGGCCACGCAAGGGCTTCCCCGCAAGCCAGGGGGGTGCTGAGGCAGCCAGCTCTGCAAACCCAGGCGTCTGATCTCCAGCCCCATCTCCAGGCACAGACCTGAGACCTTGGCAGGAGCAAGACGCCATGATGCTTGATGGAACCTGCTATCCCAGATCCCGCTGGCTCACATGTGCTGCCTTTTTAATCCCTAATTCTGGGTGGAGGGATTCCTACAGCCGGTGCCCTGCCACGTGCCTGGGCTCAGCCCCAGCTGACGGTGTTCACGGCAGGAGGCCCGTTAGACTGTCAGCAGTGCCCTGGCAGGCTGTCAGCTGGCTCCACCGCTTTCCAAGGTTTGCTGGGAGTGAGCGGCCAGGGGTGCGCTGTGCCCGTGACACTGGGCTGGGCTTTGTCAGGGGCTGCTGCGTGCCCATGGCTCCTGCTGTCACCAAGGCTGTGCAGGAAGGTGCAGGCAGAGATGGGTGACAGCACAGAGTGGGGCCAGCCATGGGGACAAGGTTCTTTGCAGCCTTGTCATCTGCCTCCAGCAGAATAGATAGCTCTTAAATATTTCTTTATTCCTTATTTTCCTTGTTCTTCCGCTCCCGCCAGGTCTCTTGGATTTTACTTACAAAGGAAGGCCCCTGCATTTTCTCTGCTCTCTAATTTGCTGGAGTTCCCCACTCATTAATTGCTTCCCAGTTTTTACATGCACTCTGGGGACCAGCAAGCACACCAGGCAATAGTGCTGGGAGAACTGGGACAGGTGCCGGTGCTGGGGGCAGTAACCACGTCTTTAACCTGCTGCTTTTTGCCCTGCAGGTAGTTGAGGCTGAAGGGTTACTGAGACGGATACTGGTTCAAACTACGAGGTTACTGGGACAAACTGGTCCTGTTTATGCTGATATAAATCCCTAATAAAGTCAGTGATTTTAATACACTGACTAATTTTAATATTTTAATAATCAAGCTCCTCTTCTGCCCAGCACTGTCCCTGTCACCAAGCAGCAGAGAGGCCAAGCTCAGCCAGCTCCTGTCACCATGTGTCACCGACGCAGCATCTCTGGCTGCACCCAGGGAACTGGAAGTCCCAGCCGCCCTTGTGCAGCGTGAGGGAGCTGACACATGGCCTGGGCTTGGCACGTCCAGGGCATCATCCAGCAGGGACCCCTCATCCAGGGGGCTAGTGCAGGTCCCCAGACGCTGTGCACCCTCAGTGGGGTGGTTGGTGCCCCTGCCCCACTGTGAGCCCCAGAGCTGGTGGGGGTTCGCCCTCTTGGTGTTGAGGACAGGGGCTGGCCCCTGGTGGGGGTGAGGACCACCAGGGACAGGTCTGGAGCAGTGAGGAGTTATGGAGCTGACCTGCACCACAGCCATAGATGGCGCGCGGCAGTCCATGGCACAGAGCTGGAACAGGCAAACTCAGCAAGCACTGGGACGGCGCTGGGGCCAGGGCAGCCCCAAGCCAGGGCACTTGAGTGAGGGGGTCTGGGGGGGAGGCAGGTGGGGATGATGGTGCAACTGCTTCCCTGTGTGCATGCTGAGTAAGAGGCCAGGCCACCGTCTGGGAGCAGTGGGAGCAAATGGGAGGTACCTGGGGGACACTGGTGTGTGTGCAGGGGAGTCTGTGAGCTCTGGCAAAGCGGAGAGGGGACCCCTGCCCCATGCTGCTTCCCGAGTGAGGGGGTCTGGGGGGGAGGCAGGTGGGGATGATGGTGCAACTGCTTCCCTGTGTGCATGCTGAGTAAGAGGCCAGGCCACCGTCTGGGAGCAGTGGGAGCAAATGGGAGGTACCTGGGGGACACTGGTGTGTGTGCAGGGGAGTCTGTGAGCTCTGGCAAAGCGGAGAGGGGACCCCTGCCCCATGCTGCTTCCCGGACAGGTGATGTCTGAGAGCTGGACCTCTGTGGGGATCCCAGCACTCCTCAGCATCACACCCAGCTGTGGGGCAGGGTCCTCATGTCTGCAGGAGGTGGGTGGGGAGGTGGAGGGGGCCCTGGGAGCCAGCCCTGAGCGCAGTGGGCTGGGGGCTGCAGAGCAGGAAGTTAAGTTGGATCCTCCAGTCTGGACCCATTGAGGGTGAGCGGGGCTGGCAGTGAGGTGGGACCTCCTCTCCTGAGCCTGACTTATCAGGATGCCCAGCCCCAGCTACAAAAGTCTGGCCCATTGTATACGGCTGGTGGCTCCCAACCTCCCAAAATGCAGGCTGAGGCCACATCTTTTGCTAGTCCTGAGTTTCAGATTGTGCTGGGTTGACCCTGGCTGGAGGCCAGGCACCCACCAAAGCCACTCTGTCAGTGCCCTCCTCAGCTAGGTAGGGAGAAAAATGTTTTATATATATATATACACACACATATAAAAAGTTTGTAGGTCAGGACAATGACAGGGAAAGATCATTCACCAATTACTGTCATGGGCAAACCAGACTTGACTTGGGGAAAAATTAATGTAATTTATCACCAATCAAATCAGAGTAGAAGAGAATGGAAACCAAATCTTAAAACCCCTTCCCCCCACCCCTCCCTTCTTCCTGGGCTCAGCTTTGCTCTCCATTTCTCTACCTCCTCCCCCTGTGTGGTGCAGGGAGATGGGGTTTGGGGTCAGCCCATCACACGGTGTCTCTGCTCCTTCCTCCTCAGGGGAGGATCCTCATATGGGAGACAGTTCTCCATGACCTTCTCCGTGACTCCTTCCCATGGGCTGCAGTTCTCCCCAGACTGCTCCAGCATGGGTCGCCCCATGGGGTGCCATCCTTTGGGAGCAGCTGCTCCAGCCTGGGGCCCCCCGGGGTCCCCAGCCCTGCCCGCAAACCCGCTCCCGCC
>NW_010247679.1:3362-5141 GCF_000690775.1 Eurypyga helias
CCTCCGGGCCTCCCCCTGCTCGGGCTGGGGTCCTCCCCGGGCTGCAGGTGGGTCTCTGCCCCACTGTGACCCCCCGTGGCTGCGGGACACAGCTGGCCTCACCATGGGCTGCACCACGGGCTGCCAGGGAACCTCCTGCTCCAGCACCAGGAGCACCTCCTCCCCCTCCTCACTGACCTCAGTGTCTGCAGAGTAATTTCTCTCACATCCCACTCTTTCTCTCCCTGCTGCAAATTCCCCTCTCTTCAGTATTTTTCCCCTCTTAATTATGTTCTCTTGGAGGTGTTACCACCATTGTTGATGGGCTCAGCCTTGGCCAGCAGCAGGTCAATCTTGGAGCCAACTGGCATTGGCTCTGTCAGATACAGGAGGCTTCCAGCAGCTTCTCACAGAAGCTACCCCTGTACCCCCACCACTACCAAAAACTTGATCTTAATGTTTACTTGGTGAAAGGAAAAACTGGCTTTTCTGGCCTTTCACCAGAATGGTGCTTGGGGCTGGAGGTCACTTTTGGGCTGCTTTTGGGTAGTTGTGCTAGGAGTCCCTGCATTCAAGGCTCCAGATGGGAGGGCAGGAGGATGCTGGGGGCTTGTCCCAGCCCCAGGATGGGAGAGCTGGAGCTGTGGCTCACCTACAACAGTGGGGTGCACTCCTTTGCAAAGACAATGGGGGATGAAGCTCATCTCCGCTTCAGAGAGGAGCCTGAGAAGTAACATGGCCCTAGGAAAAGCTGCTCTGCACCCACCTAGAGGGATGCACAGGCTAAAATCCCCCTTTGCTTGGTAGCAAAGTTTCTGCCTCACACCCCATGCACTGCCTGCAAGGGCTGAGCCTGCTGCAGCTCAGTGCATCCCAGCGCACTGACACCTTGCCTGTTGAGCTGTGCTCCCCGTGGTCCTCGGTGCGGCACCCACGGGAAGGTGCCAGCATCACCCTTTCCCTCTCATCACATCTGTGCTTTGTGAGAGCCGAGCGCAGGGATCCCTGGGCAAGGAGGACCCAGGACAGGGGCTGCCGGTTGCTCTTACTGGCTTTGAGCAGCACAAACATCTGCTCCTAGGAAAGTCCCAGCTGGCTCATGGTGTCTCTGAATTTCTCCAACACATAGGGTTGTACTTCAGTGTCCCTGCCTGTGGGGACAGAGATGTAGCTACAGCCTGGCCAGATGCCTCCAGACCTCCTCCTCCCATGGGAGTGGCACTGGGAGCAGTCTGGGGGTTCCATACAGCCCTGCCAGAGCACCCAGCCCCCCAGCACCACCAAAGCAGCAGGGCAGACTGTCTGGCAGCTCCCGTTCTGCTGGCAGGGTCTTGCTGGAGGGTCAGCCCCTGGCACCCCTCACCTTCCTGGGCATCGCTGAGCCTTTTTGTGTGTTCTCCAGCACTTAATGTAGAGAAAGAGCACTGAGATGGGCAGCCCCTGGTATTGCCGTCGCTGAGGATGCTGTGGCTGCATAGTCTATGTTGATCAGGCTACCGCTGGTGAGATCTTCCCGTGCAGGACAAAGTGGTGGGATGTTGGATGTGGTTTGGGAAGGGGATGAGCTCAGGGCATCACCTCCCCCCAGAATGCAGGCTGAGCCTCCTCATGCCCAGGGCTCCTGGTTTTCTAGTAGCTCTCAGACCCTCAGAGCTGCCACACATTTTCGCACATCCTGCCTGCCTGGGCCTCACCCAGCACCACTCCTCTGCACCCCCTAAATCCATACCCCTGCACCCCTCCTTAATACCCTCCACCTCAAACCCTTCCCCTACACCCAGCATTTCCTACACCCCTCCT
>NW_010247680.1:0-227 GCF_000690775.1 Eurypyga helias
CATAAACCAGAGGTAGTATTTCCCATGGAATGGGGTTAGAGGCATCTGAACATCCCCCCAGGGGGTGCCAAAGTCACAAAAGTCTGTCCCTGGGGTCTGCTTTTTCTCATGTTGCCTGTGCTGGAGGAACCTCTGCTTCAGGAGGGATTTACAATTGCCATTGTTTCTTCCCGTTCTTGGCCTCCCCAACTGGGGAAACTCTTGCCCTGGGTGGCGGGGGGGGGGCG
>NW_010247680.1:244-4762 GCF_000690775.1 Eurypyga helias
CCCCCACCCCAGCCTGCTGAAGTGCCTTGTTTGCAAAGGATTGATAGAGTTACCCCTGAGAGAAAGATTCGCGTTTTCACTGTTCCGTGTCAGGGAATGAGGTTGTGTGATTTTTGTGTCATTTTGCACTACCATATTTCTTCCATTAGGAATTCTAATATTTCACAACCTCTGTCAAGGAAACTGCTACTCCTAATGCATAAGGCGAATGCATTCCAGATGGCCCCGTAATCCAGTTCAGGTTTTTCACATACATTATTTCAGTTCCACTGCGGGTCCAGGCTCAGGTTTGCCAAAGCTGGTTTCATGATTCATTTACAACTGCAACAAGTTAATCCCAGAGCGAAGAGCTGTGTCCACTTCAGGTGAATTCTTCCTGCATGCTGGCTCCAGACATTGGCTGGTAGGAGGTGCTTCCAAAATAGCAATTTATATTCAGCATCCTCGTGCCAAATTCTTCCTCTCCGTATCCATGGCCAATGGATCAAGGAGATGTTTCTAAAACAAGAGGTTCCTTAATTTATGAACAGTATTAGCTAGCCATTGAAACGGGTCCAGTTCAATGAATGTATTTTAAAGCATCAAGAAAAATATGTTAAAAAAAATTTCACTTAGAATATTAAAATCTTAAATAATTCCATGGATTGGATCATGATTAGTGCTCACCTTCATTAATTCTCAGTCCAACGTAAACAGTAGCAGGTAAGCCAGGTACGACTTCAGGCAGCCCGAGATAGGCAGGGTCAGCCTGGGTTTCTGTTTGCTTCTTTCTGTATTTGTTTGGGTCTTTACAGAGCTTTTGTATTGCCTTTCTTCAAGCTGTGGTCTGCTTGGGAGTTTCCACCGGGGTATACTGGAGATTGAATACCATTTTCTATTTACATTTTGATAGTGAAACATTTTAGTGAACGTTGCCTAATTGCACTCATCTGCGGTACCCTTGTGACAGCCGCGGGGGAGCCCCGCTCGAGATAAAGCTCTCTCTGTCCCTTTTGGTCTCCTTTTGTCTCCGGCACATTTGGCTCCATGACACCGGCTGAAATGAAATGATATTTCCTGAGCACTGACCTCTTCGACACTTATGTGGGCTCAGCATCTGAACTGCTGTTCGTGTGAATCACCTAAAGCTGGTGCATAATTTCTCGAGACATTTATAGGAGATCTACAGTAGACATTTGCTCTAAATAACGAAAATAAAGAAATCCATAAATCCCATGAAACTTTCCCCTAGTTCATTTTAAGTTGTTTATACAAGGAACTTCATGTCGTAATAACACGTTTTGGCCTTTGTTTGATTGGAAATTTCTATTAAACTGTTATGAGAAAATAACTTTATGCTTCAGGTTTTATGTTTCAATTTGATTAACAACAGGCTTTTACAAGGACTCCAGCACTGCTGCCTGTACTGTACGCACCCGACGTTATTGCACTCGCTCGTTTTCTGCAGGGAGTGGACTCTATCAAGAAAATTAGAGTTCCTGCATGTGACATTTTGGAAACGCATTGTATGTCATATCCTTGTCTTAAACGCTGTTAGTGCGAGTCATCTGACGCTGGTCTATAATCTTTGTACTGTATTTATAGTGGGCCGTTGCTCTGTAGCGTTCTAAATTTCCTGCTTATGATGCAATGGCAAAAGTCATTAAACATTAGCAGTAATAGTATTTTCACTGTAATAAAGTGTTAATTACTTCCACATGTTAATCGAGTTGGGGGGGTAGAGAGATTTTTGCTATTGTTACTGTGCCTAAAATAATTTCCATGTGATAATTTTCCAGGATATCAAAAACTGAATAATTATGCACTAATTAAGAAAGTAGAGCCTGCTCTGGAGTTAAGACTGCATTAATTTTAATGTTTTTACAGTCCTTTAATTGGGGAAAGGGCTGTAAATTGAGAGCCGGCGCGCTCTCCTACCATGAGCAGGCCTGCCTTTGCAATCTGCCTCCGCTACGTGCAACCCAAGGTCAACACAAGTTTGCAAAATCCCTCTGCTCTTCATGGGAAATGTATTGGTGGTGAAGCGTGCATCTATCACTCTGACAAGCATTTAACTCTCCAAGAGCACATGCTCTCACTTCTTAAATTATTAATTGCATTAAATACATTTTCATATCGCGGACCGTTTGCTACAAACCGTTCCCGGGCAGGGCGAGGTGGGCTCCCCGCAGTACGAGACAGCTCGCCTTCTGCTGCTTCGGCTGGAAGGGCTCGGTTTCGGGAGGCCGACACTGAAGGGCTTGTGAATGAAACGCGCTGTGCTACCGAAAATCGCTGAAAAAGTCACCCTTGCAAAGTCTTTTTTTTTTTTTTTTAATGTTGATCAGTTGGCGTCGATTCTCCTCCTCTCTTTTGTTCTGCGCTGATGTCTATAAGTCCATATTGTTTCGGTTTGTTTATACCTTTACACTTATCAGCTCGTGCAGTTTTCCAGGGTATTCTCCCTGTCACACCATTATCACAGGCAATGGCATCATCATCCGCTTCATTATCATCTCTGGGTCATTCCAGCCCAGAATGGCTTCGTGTTACAACTAAAAGGAGGAATCTGGCAAATGGATCATATTATCTCTCTCTCTCACTCCGGCATTTGAATGCATTATACAAGATGCAGTCTTTATATTAACAGGCATCATGACCTTTGCCTATAACATGTTTATTTTAGCAATACTTGCTAGTGCTGCTGGAGTTCAGCTCCTGCCAGTTCCTGATGCTATTGTCAGCCCTGTGTTTATACCTCGCTCGTGCCAAATCGGCTCCCCAACTGCAGAGGAAATGCTAAGGCCCAGGTGGGAAAGCTGAGGTTGGGAAGGCAGCTTGCATCCCTGCCCGCCTGCTGGCTGCCCTGGGAGGGGGCAGCCCCCAGAGCATCGACCTGGGGGGCTGCTCCCAGCCCTGCCCCGGGCAGCGGTGCTGGCTGCAGGGGGACACCCTCCTGCGGTCACCATGCAGGATCAGACCTGGGTGTTGAGGGCTTGTTTATGGCAGAAAATAAAGGCTTACTGGACCAGTATTTGCAGTTAACTCTTGAAACGTCACACCCAGATTCCAGTGGGAGCATTTTATGGTAATCAGAGTTACTCCAGGATAATCCAGGTCATGGAAGAGTGAGGGATTCCCATCGTTTTAAAGCAAAGTTTGCTTTAAACAAGCAAAGATTCAGGGGAGAACTTGCTGGGGATGTGTTGGGGGTGTGGGTTCCCAGATTAAAAGGTGGTTTTAAGATATGAAGCATTTTCACCCACTGCAAGGATGAACTACTCAGGGAACCTTCAGCAGACTTGGACATTCACCTCAGAGCTCGCATTTGGTGGAGGTCTGAATCTCAGACCTTCCTCTTGGTGTCCCCTCCCTTCGTTTCCATTCGGCCCTTAAGGGAACACCTCGGGCGTTAATATAAAAATCGGGATGTTTTATGGTGTGCATGTGTATGCATACTTGGTTGACTTCCCGTTTTTGTACAGTTTAATCACAGCGTGACTCGGACATCTCTTTCACGGGAAGGCGTTTGTAAAGCCATAGGAAACACATCACTTAACATTTTTATGGTACCCTCTTGGTACCTCAGGCAATCCTAAGCTTGGCTGAGAAACGGGGGCCCGCCTCCGTTTGACCTTTCCTGGAGACCTTCTTGGTTTAGGGCTCCTTTTAAAAATTTCCTCAATTTTCTGCTTTTTCGCACGTCCTGATGGCGATATCTTAATGCCAGTACTGCTGTTAAGACCAACGTGTGGCATCATTTCAAAGAAGTAGGTGTGACTGTCTTGACGGTAGGCAGAAACGCAGATGACCTCGAGCCGCCTCCGTGCCATTTCAGCAGTGAATCCTGGGAGGACGGCGGACACTCGCCGGTTCTGCAGGACAGAGTAGACGAGAGACCCTTTTAGAGGGGTTTCCAGAGTCTGTTGATGCATTTTGATGCCTTTCCCTCTCTAACAACGTGAAACGACATAACCTGAAGAGCGAGTGGCTGGGAAGCATCTTTGTAGTTTACTGCTCGCTGCTAAAACAGGGCAGTGGCGTCACCCCTGCCCGCTGGAGGGGGTGGTCTGCAATGCGGAGCGCAGGAACGCCGACATGGAATTTCTATCCATCCTGCGTCCTAACGCGAGCACACACCGTCCGTGATCTGCTTGGCAGGATGCATTGGATAGTTGGGCAGGGAGCAGTGGCAAACTTGCGGATGGAATTGCAGCCCCAAGTGCAGATTTCTTAGCCGGTTTTGAATAATATTTCTGACATCATTTTAATGGCACATTCCTTTGAGGCAACATAAAGAACGTTGTGCTAGAGTTGGTGCTTTTATTGCGTCTGTTCAGTGGTTCGGGTGGAAGAAGTCATATTTCTCGACGGCAAGCACACTTCTGTCCAGTCGGAAAGCGGTGAAACGTCTCTGCAGCGCTCAGCCCACCTGCTGTTTCAGAGGGAGAGATTGTAGGGAAGTTAACAAAGACAAATCGTAGGAAGGCCGGGAGAAACATTTTTCACCCAACTTTTCTTTTTTTTTTCCTTTCTTTC
>NW_010247681.1:0-7976 GCF_000690775.1 Eurypyga helias
GTGCCGCTGGGCCGGGAGGCGTCTGCCCCCGCTGCACCGGGGCGCTCGTTTGCGCGGCAGCGAGACGTCTGGCAGCAGAGCCGATGGTTTGTGCTCGCTGTGCAGTTCAGTGAGATGTGTAGTGAGGTGGCGAGAACGGCGACACGTTCGAACTGTTTTAAAAATCATTAAAATATCATCTGGGGGAAAAAATGTGGTTTTCTGACATCTATCACAGAATCACTAAGGTTGGAAAAGACCTATCAGATCATCCGGTCCAATCATCAACCCAACACTACCGTACTCACTAGACCGTGTCCTCAAGCCCCATGTCTACATGCTCCTTGAACACCTCCAGGGATGATGACTACACTTCCCTGGGCAGCCTGTTCCAGTGCCTGACCACTCTTTAGTAAAGAAGTTTTTCCTAATATCTAATCTAAACCTCCCCTGACGCAACTTGAGGTCATTTCCTCTTGTCCTTGAGCCCTTGCGGGAACCAGGGAGTCAAAGGCAGCTTTAACTTGGGTGGGGGGTGGCAGCCATTTGGATGGAGGGGACTGATCCCTCCACGACCGCTGCAGGGGCTGAACATGGCACGTTGAGGAAGGACCTGAACTGAATCTGATCCTTGCCCCAAAATCCATGGAAAACTTTTTTTCCTCCTTTAACTGAAAGGGCGCCAATATCCTGAAGACTTTGGTCACTGAACTAACAAATGGCCAGATGCATGGGGTGTTTTAACTAGAACTGGATGTAACCTATTGCTTTTCAACCTATATTGAACTTGATCAAAAGTGGAATTGAAAAAATATATATATACTGGCTCATCTTCCACATTTTGCTTCATCCCCAAGACTTCTAGGAACTGGAGGAGATGGGAAATGATCCTTAGGTTCTTGTTCAGAATAGCTTTATGGCCCTCTAAAGACTGAGCATCTCATCTCCCCATTATATTTTTAGATGCATTTTTAATCAGACTTTCTGGTCTAAACGACTGTAAGATGCATCTAAGGTTACAAATGAAAGCACTTCTTAGCAGCAATTCTGCTTCTGAGACCAGCAAAACTCAGGCCAGCTTGTCCTGCTCTCAGCTGTTCAGCACTATTTTCATATCAGAGTTTTCACCTGCTGGAGAATTTTAGCAGAGTTCAGACAGGCCATGAAGGGCCACAAAGATGCTCAGAGGGCTGGAGCACCTCTGCTATGGGGACAGGCTGAGAGAGTTGGGCTTGTTCAGCCTGGAGAAGAGAAGGCTCCGGGAGACCTTATTGCACCTTCCAGTACCTGAAGGGGCTACAAGGAAGCTGGGGAGGACTTTTCACAAGGGCCTGTAGTGACAGAACAAGGGGTAATGGGTTTAAATTGAAAGTGGGGAGATTTATATTAGATGTGAGGAAGTAGTTCTTCCCGGAGAGAGTGGTGAGGCACTGGACCAGGTTGCCCAGAGAAGCTGTGGATGCCCCATCCCTGGAAGTGTTCAAGGTCAGGCTGGATGAGGCTTTGAGCAACCTGGTCTAGTGGAAGGTGTCCCTGCCCATGGCAGGGGGCTGGAACTAGATGGTCTTTAAGGTCCCTTTCAACCCAAACGATTCTATGATGACAGTCTAATGAGCTGTCAATTATTTTAAGCTTTGATTTTTAATACCTTTATTTGGCCTTTTAGTTATTTTCTTCCCTGAGATCATCAACACATGTTATTTTTGGCCAGCATTTTAGACCTCACTGCTTTCTCAATAAGGTGAATTTAATATCTATTTATTTATTTATGCTCTGACGCAGTGGCTACGCCACACAGGGTATGTAATACTGGGGCTCCGCGGTGATGTAGGGTTAATAGAGATAAAAGCAATCCAATCTGGTAAACATCAAGGCGAGTGAAAACAGATAATAACAGGAACTGCTGGCTGGGAAATTCATGTTGAACTTGCAGGCAGCTGGCAGAGAAATTCAAGTGGAAGAAAAAGGATTTTTTCAAATGCCAGAGCTGGTCAGAGCTAGCTGAATCCACATTCGCCTGGCAATCAAGACACCTTGCCAAGCACCAGTAAAACAAACAAATAACTCTTGGGACCTGAGGCAGAAGACACTTGGAATTGGGTAGATCCAGATCCAATTAGAGTCCCTTTCTGATGGGGCAAATGAAAGTGTGAAAGACTTGCCTCCTACAGAACATATGCTGGGTTGCTTGGTTTGGTTTTTTTCCCTCTTGTTGTGATATGTATTTAAAAGTAATTCAAATTTTCTTTAATTTAAAACTCTTTACGTTTCTTCCTTTCAAGCTTCTCTAACAGAGACCTTTCCCACTGTCTCAGGGTTGGTCTTTCCTGGCCTCAAGGGCTTTTGGGCAGCTCTTGCTGTTTCTGGCTCTGGCCGCCTGAGACATGCTGAGGTGGGATAGAAGAGAGAGGAGGTGAGTTAAAAACCTGAAAGAGCTTGGTTTGGAGTAAATAGATATCCCACCTGTTCTGTTATCCTGCTATAGTCTATAGGTTGTTGCAGCAGAAGTACATGTCAGCCAGCTCCAAGTTACTCTGTGTGATAAAAGATGCCAGAAAAACAGAGACAGTGGAGGAAAAATGGCTTATTTCCACATGCACATCTTTGACATTGGCCCAGCAAAACACTGTTATTGTGATCTGTGGCTCAGAGGACTGAGTGATTACATTAACAAGCAATAGCGATGTAGCCATATGCCTCACAGGATAAATTCATCCTGTTTGCTTCTAGAACTGCATTTTAGTTTAAATTTTTCTAACTCCCTAACCTTGACTATCCCAAAGACATCAGATTTTTCCACTTTAGCATTATCCCCATTCTCATATAATTAAAAATTTTTAGAAAATATAGTCCCCCAATAGAGTTACGGTTTTGGCCAGGTTGAAAAGCTGACAATTTATTCTGTGAGGTTTTCCGGTTCTTTCCTCCTTTCACTCAAGCAGCCATCCTGTGCATCTCAGATATGCTTGCTTGACATTGTCCAGTGGGTGTCCAGGCTCAGGCCAAGGGAGCTAGGTGCAGGAAGGACACCCGTAGGTGAACATAAGGAAGAAATGGTGCCAGATATAGTGCCAGTAGTTCCTTGGGAAATGATGAGGAAAATCCATACTCGGAAATATTTCAGTCCTGGTTTTCAGTGGACTAACAATTTTTTTTCCCAAGCAAATTTAAGCTGAAGAGGAATATTCAAAGGTAGATGAGGTAGTTACTTGGGAAGAAGTGCAGATGGCAACATGAAAGAGAGACAGGAAGGGAACTGTCTTTCCCCCCTTCAGGAACACGGCAGTTTGGCTTCATGCAATGGGCAAAGCTTGAAGGGGAAGACTCTTCTTAAATAAGGAGGAGGATGCATATGAGTCACCTCACTTGGATACTGGCCACCTGTTCGGGAGAAAAGGGCTTTCTAAGTGCTGAACAGTTCAGCCTGTGGTGATCATCCAGGACACGTGGGCAGGACAATGGGGTTGGGGATGCTTATCAGCTCCGATCTGCCGCTTCCCACCCACCCAGCCATCAGTGCCACCTCTGTGCCCCCGCAGCAGCAGTGAGGCTGACTTTCCAGGCAAAATGAGGCAATATGTTGGCAGCTGTTTTATTGCCCTGCAGTCAGAGGATGTTGGCAAGGGCCTGCTGCGCTTGTGCCCATGGCTGCCTGCGGAGAAGCTGCTGCATGGAGAGCCAGCGCAGGGGTCAGGGGCTCAGGGACTCTGCTCTTCCCGGGAGGAGAGGGAAGCCTGTCACCCTCGGGCTGTGCTTCTGCACTACAAGAGTGCTGCAGCTCAGTGTGCCCCGTGACCAGGACACAATGCCAAAGCTTTCAGAAAGTCTAGCTAAATTATGTCAGACAATTCTCCTTTAGCTACAGTTTTACTGACAATCCTGAAGATATCTAAGAAAACCAAAGCAGCATGTTTTTCCACTATGAAAAACATTGCAAAACCTGTCCCTACCATGCTACGTTCATTTATAATTCCATCTTTTTTTTTTTAAATTTCCTGGCAACCAATGTCCTTCTTTACTTTATAACTCCATCGTAAATAATTATTCAGATGCATGTTACCACTTTTTCTGAAGACACTTCATTATTATGTTTGTCTTCAAAGACCTGGCACAGCAGCCTCTGTGTTAAAAGCACAGGGAACTTTGGAGGCCTTGGAAGCCAGCATATTCTGCTCCAGAGCCATGACTCTTTCCTAGCTTCTGAACTTCCTGGTTGGAAAAAGTCATTCTCTCCTTACCTTGTCTTAGTGCTGAAAAAAGGAGTGAATAAGGCTGGCCCCAGCACTGCCCCCTGGGGGACACCACTAGCCACAGGCCTCCAACTAGTCTGCCCCATTGACCACAACTCTCTGAGCTCTTTCCTCCAGCCAGTTCCCAATCCACCTCACCACCCAGTGGTCCACTACGCACTTCCTAAGCTTGGCTATGAGGATGCCATGGGAGACCATGTCAAAAGCTTTGCTGAAGTTGAGGTAGACCACATCCACTGCCTTCCCCTCATCCATCCATCTAGTGATGCCATCATAAAAAGCTATCCGAGGGGTCAGGCATGACTTCCCCTTGTTGAATCCATGCTGACTACTCGTGATAAGCTTCCTTTCCTCAACATGCTTTGAGATGGCACCAAGAACAAGCTGTTCCATCAGCTTCCCGGGGATGGAGGTGAGGCTGACCCACCTATAGTTAGTTACCCAGGTCCTCCTTCTTGCCTTTTTTGAAGACTGGAGTAACACTGGCTTTCCTCTAGTCCTCAGGCACCTCTCCTGTTCTCCAGGACTTTTCAAAGACTATGGAGAGTGGCCTAGCAATGACTTCTGCCAGCTCCCTCAGCACTTGTGGGTGCAGCCCATCAGGGCCCATGGATTTGTGGATGTTCAGTTTGCTTAATTGATCTCTAACCCAGTCCTCTTCAACTGGGGCAAAACCTTCCTTTCTCATGACTTGTCACACTGCAGCTCAACAAAGTTTTTCAAGTGACGGCAGGAATGACGTAACAACTCCTGCTGGGCTGCTTCTGATTTCACACATCTACTTTTCATGAGTTTTCACTTTTCATCCAGTGGATATACCAGCAGATGGCCAATCTGTTTCATTCTGTACATATCAATAAAGGACTATTCACAAACACACAGCATCATCTGAAATGGAAGGGAGGCGTGGCAGGAAGGCAGGAAGCTGTGCTGCAAGCAAACATCATCACCTGCCCTTCACCCTGGCTGCTCACCTGAGCAGGGCTTTAATTTGGCAGAAGCAGGAATAAGGTTGTGCAATGCTTGGTCAACCCAAGACAGAGCCAGTGTCAGTCAAACGTAGTGCCTGGTGACATAGCATCTTCATACTTGGATCCCAACTCAGAAGCACACCAAGTACCACTGCTGAGGTGTTGAGTACCTTCAGATCTTTAGAGCCAGAGGGCTGGGATGGCGGGTTAGTCTGTGACTGATTTAGTCCATTTCACCTACTTAGCTCTTCCTATTTTCTTGATTTTGCACTTAACTACTTTCATGATCTCTACCTCTTCTGCTCACACTGGTTTCCACAAACACTAAGCACTAAGCATGGAGGCTGAATAGAAAAAAATTAAAAACCTGTCATAACCAGAATTAGGAGGGTAAGACCTAGCTCACGGGAACGATTTCCCTGCTTCCCCCCAGGACATTTCAGTCTGTTATTTCTTTCTTCAAATCGCATCTGAAAACCCTTCTTCCTTCTCCAGACCTCGATTGGCTTTCTCAGGGAAATGGCTGTGGCTCTGTGCGCAAACGGCATGACACAAAACCTAAGTGCCCTACCTGGAGCTAGGAAAATGGTGGTCTTTAAAGAAATGGCAAGCCAGTTATCTACAGAGTGCTTAGCTATACCTGTGCTAGCACTTAACCTTTACTTCCCCAATCCTACAGTTACAATAGTTAGAGCTTGCTGATTTTGTTATTCCTTTAGAGTAAGTTTTCTTAAAATAGCCTAGCCACAAGGGCATAATGAGGTGCACAGCTGGGCAGAGCTTTCGGAGCAGCAGGAGGATAAAGAAAGAACATATGCAGGACCAAAATGCTCAGAGCCTGCAAATGACTGATCTCCAGTCATTCAAATAGCTGAAAAGTAAGGACTCACCCAGCTGGACCATTAAAAGAACCCCACCAAAAAAAAAAAAACCCAAACAGTTGAGGAAGACCCGACAAAAACAGTGGAAAAAAGAGATAAGGGAATAATATATAATTTATTTCTTACATTCTGCATTTTCTCTCTGTCTTCCTATTTTTCCATGGAGCAAAGAAACCATCAGTCATTCTGTAGACAAAACTTATTTAAAGATAGGGATCCTTAATCAGGGACCTAGAGAGACTTGGAGATCTTTTCCCACCTCAACAACTGCAACAGAGCTGCTGTGTTTGTGCCTGAGAGCCTGCAGAACCCAGGCTTGCCAACACCGCACTAAGAAAAGCTGGTTTTGCTTGAAATGTTGACATTAATCTTTTCACTTTAACTGCAGCAGCTTCAGCTAGTTATGTGTACATATTATAGATCAAACAAAATCAATCCTTCCATTCTAGAGACTCTACCCAAGGGAAAACGTAGCAACAACATGATATAACTCCACCTCTGAAATCCTTTTCCCAATACTTTTTCAAACACAGTGACAATAAACCAAGGTATTCCAGTCCCTAAAGCTTCTACAATTAGATACTCACTTTCGTTTAGCATTACACTACACACTGTACACATTAACATGACACACCTTAAAGATCCCATGTATTCCTGTGATTCCTATCCACAGCCACCATGGCAGTCAGCACACTCACTTATAACCTTACCCATCTCCTGCTCCAAAACATATATAACGGAGGAGTATTGCACATATGTGCAGTGGCAGGGAAGCAGGATATTGTAATCTCCAAATCATTCTGTCTTCTCTGTGTTTACTTTGAATGTAAATTAATTGGAGAAAGCACTGGCAATATTTTTATGTATTATACAGCAGTGAATTCACTGCCAAATTCACTGCATAGCTACCACAAAACAACTAAACATATGCCTCCCCCAGCCCCAAACACCTCCAACATCATCATATGGAAAAAGGTAGCGGGAGAAGGAAGGTCTGATCATGCCTTAACCCAAAATAATGTTTTCCTTTGTCAGGTTAATTATATGTTCTGACATCAGAAACTGAAATTAGCAGGCGGTTTTCCCTTGGGTTGCCCAGAGACTGTAGAATGAATCATGCCTGCTCTTGTGCTGCACCCGAGACCATGGGGAACAAGGGATGGAAAGACCAGGATATTTATTTTCCTGCTCAGATGTCTGTGGCTAGAGAGTCATATCCACGCTCTGGCTTTGTAGGTGCTGTGATGTGGCTGGTTGGTATTGCTGACATCCCACGTGTGGCAGAAATGGCCATCATCTTCCAATGGATGCATTTACACAGCCACAAAGGCATATTCACCACTTTCCTTTGATCCTGGTGTGAATTCATGGCACTACATTTTCTCAAAATGTCACTGAAACTTTCTGAAATAGATTTGGCTTGAGAACAGCGCTACACATGAAGCATTCTCTTCAGGGGGAAAAAAACATAGCCAGACGTTTTTAACATTTAAATATACAGAAAACACTCCCTGAGTAACTAAGATACCCTCCTCCCCTTCAGAGCTATTTAGCACCAGACACCCTACAGTTAGCCTGTCTTAAATCTTACAAGAGAAAGAGCACCCCGACACTTCTTTGGCTTGCCTTTCATGTCTTCCTATACCTATACCCAAAGTTCTTTGGCATTTCGTTTCCATGGTGGTTGCTTTTCAAGCACATCTCCCTCTCTCGGGCCCCTTTTTTCCTCAACCCTTTATGCTGTTTCAAAGCTCCCTACCTGGTGCAGCACAGCTGCCTGCAGCACCTCTGCCCGCCTGTCTCAGACCCCTGCCCGCCTCCCCAGGGCTGCTCCGGCCGGGCGCCGTCTGCTCCTCTTCCTCTCCCGGAGCTCCCTCTGCTGTCGGATGCAGCTG
>NW_010247682.1:0-272 GCF_000690775.1 Eurypyga helias
GGGTTTGTGACTGTGAGGCAGTTGTAGAGGGCCTCATCCACATCATTGTGTGATGTGACAAGAAATAGTGGGAAACAGTCTTCTGGAGCAGTCTGCCTGTAATGAAGTGGTTTGGACTTGAGGTGCTATGACTTCATAAGGAACTGGAGCTGGAGTCTACCTTCAGGAGGAGTCACAGAAACATAGAATTTCAGGGCTTGGAAGGGACCTTTGGAGATCATCCAGTCCAACTGCCCATCCAAAGCAGGTTCACCTAGAGGATGTTGGAAAGA
>NW_010247683.1:0-268 GCF_000690775.1 Eurypyga helias
GGTGTCTGGGGGTCCCCACCTCTCTCCGCAGTCCCAAAGCTTCCCCAAGCCAGGAAGCTCCTTCCTATGGATAGACCCAACAGGATGGTTCCTGTCACAGGGTCCGGCATCCGCATCCTGGGCAGGATGCAAGCCGGCAGGGACGGAAACTGTGTCAACTTGTCCGGCCTTGGCTCTTTCCTGCCCCGTCAGTGGCAGGGAGCGGGGCGAGCTGGGGCATATTGCTCCCCATTGGTTTCACTGGCTCCGCGTTGGTTTCCCCCATCCC
>NW_010247683.1:312-592 GCF_000690775.1 Eurypyga helias
ACGGCATGGTCAGCACGCATGGGTCGCAGAGGGTTGGCCCAGCACTGTCCCCAACTCTGGGGCATCATCCGGGGGGTGTCTGCAGCCCGGCTGCTCCTGGGAGCAGGCAGGACCTGCCCGGTGCCCCAAACTTGGCTCACAACCCCTCTCTCTGCACAGATCCTCCCCATTTCAGCCCCAGGCTGAAGACGTCGGCACATCAGGGTGGTGGCAAGAGACACAAGGCTCCCCGCACTCTCGCGTTCATCCCTGTGCCTTGGCACGGTTGGGTGCCCCCCCC
>NW_010247684.1:0-13674 GCF_000690775.1 Eurypyga helias
TTCTATGATCAGGCCTGAGTTAACTAAGGTACGGACACTTTGAAAGTTCCAGAGTGATTTGATCAGCAGCATAAAATGAGTTAGTGTACAGAGACTGAATTGGGACCCAACATGTTGTGAGCCACATGGCTGTAGGCCTGTGGATTTGCCAGCTGAAGGAAACCCACAGATATAATAGAGGCAGTAAGCATTCTGCTAACCCACACCACTTGTCCAAGCTCTGATTGTTAATGCTGTAAATAATGCAAACACAAAAAACACCTGCACAACCTTTTGGAGCACTGCAGTCCAAAAGCACGATCAACAGCATTTGTACTGTTGGACACAGTCAGGCAGCAGCTCTTCTTGCACTTCTCAAGGAGCTTGACAAAAATTGGTTTCATGGAAGAGACTTCAGACTAATTCTCATGAGGTAGCTAAGGAAAAGGCATCTATAAGAGTGCTCACAAAGCAGCAGTGCTAAAATTTATTTTGCAGAATCTAAGTTTATTAATGTATTTAGAATGTTAAAACTCAAAATGGGTAAGTGAAAAATGAAGGAAAAAAAAAGATTACAGGCACTTTAAATAGTGCACACAATAAAATTCTAATTCAGGACAACAGGCAAAAGTTAGATAGTAATCAGGAGGGAGGAAAAAATTTTCCCGATACTAGGTTTGGCTTTAATGACCTCCAGGTTGTTTGGTGGTGGGGTTTTTTGGGGTTTTTTTTTCTTAATTTCCCAAGCGGCACTTTTTAAAAGTGTGCTTTGGTATTCCAACTTACATATACAAAGAATTTTGTGAAATACTCCCCCTTGCATTTCCTTTAAGGTCTTCTCTCCCAGTAGCTTTTAGCTGCTGATGAGAAAGCAGTACAGGGAAAAAGAAAAAAAGGTAAACAGACCAAGGTAGAGCTAAGTATAATAACCACTTCCCATGGTTTCTCAGTATATGGCAATTCAGATTCCAGCTTCAGCTGCCCAGTGCTTTGAAAGAAATACATTACAAAATCGAAGACTCCCATAGAGAAGACAAGGACTCCACAGTATCCAAGAATTTCCAACCAGAGAGTCTGAGAAGAGTAAATACTGCCTTTTCTCCCCATTCCGAGAATTCCTAAACCCTAAGTCAAAATGTTTATTTCTAGAAACATGGATAAACAAAACTAAGACACATTATTGCCTAAAACTAAATAAATTTCTTGGTGTAAAACAGCAGGGAAAAAAAAAAAAGATTTCATCTGAAATTCTCAGATATTAGAGATGACAGAGCCAGAAATCATGGCAAAGCAGTTTTCAAGAAAAAGCCTCATTAAATCCTACCCCTTGCTTCAATGCAAAGAACATGTATTCTAAGATTATTTTGAACCCTGAAACATAATTCTCTTTCAATCCAAAGCAAATGTTAGGTCCATACAAAGTGCATTTACTCTTCATATATGATGCAGAACAAAAGATATAAAATTATATATATAGTACAGCACAAAAGTGTATGCTGTGCTATACAAAAAATCTTCAGGAACAAATTCATCATTATTTGCATTTAAATTGTTGTTATTAGTGGGGTTTTTTTGTTTGCTGTGTTTTTAAATTAACAGGCATCACTTCCTTACCTTGCAAACGGTCTCTGTATCCCAGGGTAAGATGGTTCTCAGATCAATAACTTCACAGGACACACCAAGCTTTTCTTGAGCCATTGTTGCCACCTCTTTGATCACATGTACCTGAAAAGGCCATGTATCACCACCAAGTAACTATTTAATTTCTGTTTAAGATGTTCTAAATTATGCATACTGAATACAAGAAGTAATTTAACAAGTTACCTGCACGTTTAGCAGAAACCTTTTTATTCAGTAATCTAATAAGCATTTATTAATCAGTTCATTCTTCTCATTTACTACTCTCACTATTCCTTGAATTTTAGCACCACTTCAAAAACTAACTTCAGTGAAAAAATACTGAAAACAAAACTGTTGCTTTCTAGAAATATATCTTTCAGTAAACTGTATTAGGCCTTACTATTTTATATTTGTAGTCAGTTTGGGGTTTAGGATAAGGCTTTTTTAGGACTGTAACTAAGCTAAGACCCAAATATAACAGAGTAATGTATTTCCATGTAGCAGTCACATAAAACCCTGCAAGAAGCATTATGTATATTAAAAAAAAAATCCTAGTAACTACACTTACTACAATTAACTGAAAGTGCAATAGATGACTAAGTCATCAATTCCAAAGCATAATTCTATGAACAGTTTAGTAGAGATAGTAAGTATCACCTAAAAAATTAACTGTAAGCATCCAGAGCTGACCCTGACAATCAAAGCATACTGGCACTAATATGACAATATGACCATTCACTGGTCTTCCAACACAGTTTAATGCCAGCTTTACCAATGTTGCATCATCTGATTATTATAGTTAACATTTTGCTAAAACAAAGTATTCCTATCAAGCAAGAAGGCTTGTACTGAATAAGAATACACATTATTCAGTATCCACCAGTCAAGGAACATATTTAGCAGCCTATGTAAGTGCAACAAACTAAATGTAAAACAACCCACGTCTATTAGCACCCTTGTCATAAAGTGTGAACAGAACAGAAAGCAATACTACACACATTCCAAACCGTATCTTGACATTGTGTTATACAACGCTTTTAAGCAAAACACATCGTAAGCACTGGCTTCCATAAGACAAACATGAGCAACCAAATGCTACAACACAGAGAATAACAACTGTTATGACAACTCATATTAACCTCCACAAATATCTCAGCAAAAAGTATTTGCTCATGAAATATGAGGGTAAAAAAGAATTTCTTGGTATGATGTTGTCAAACTCATGTTTTCGTTTATTGTTAGAATGATTCACAACACAGGTTTGGATTGAGGCATGTGACCTCCACTGAGCAACTTCTAGGTATACATGAGGTGTTGGAGGCCAAAGACCATCCCCAATAAGCAATATGGATGAGGTCATCTTGGTCTGGAAGGCAAAAGAATTTTACAGTATGGACAGAGTCAGGCAATATCAGTTGCCTGAGAGTCAGACAGCAGTATTAAATTTTACATAGAACAAAAATCTATGATGAAACGAGATGATTAAGGATTTAAACATGCATCTGCATAATTCAAATATGAATTATAGAATTAAGCTGGAAAAAAAAAAAATCTTTAAGACCATCAAGTCTAACCAATAACCCAGCACTGCCAACTCCACCACTAAACCATGTCCCTAAGCACCTCATCCATGCTACCTCCAGGGATGGTGACTCAACCACCTCCCTGAGCAGCCCATTCCAATGCCTGACAACCTTCTTAAGGAAAGAAATTTTTCCTAACATCCAATCTAAACCTTCCCTGGTGCAACTTGAGGCCATTTCCTCTTGTCGTGTCACTTGTGCCTTGGGAGAAGAGAACAACACCCACCTCTCTGCAACCTCCTTTCAGGTAGTGGTAGAGAGGGAAAAGGCCTCCCCTGAGCCTCCTCTTCTCCAAGCTAAACACCCCCAGTTGTTCTCCAGACCCTTCACCAGTTTTGTGGCCCTTCTCTGGACACACTCCAGCACCTCAATGTCTTTCCTGCAGTCATGGGCCCAGAACTGAACACAGGATTCGAGGTGTGACCTCACCAGTGCTGAGTACAGGGGCACAATCACTGCCCTAGTCCTGCTGGCCACACTGTTCCTGATGCAAACCGGAATGTCATTGGCCTTGGCCACCTGGGCACACAGCTGGCTTATATGCATCTGGCTGTCAACTAACACCCCCAGGTCCTTTTCCACTAGGCACCTTTCTAGCCACTCATCCAAGCCTGTAGTGTTGCCGGGGGTTGTTGTGACCCAAGTGTAGTACCCGTCACTTGGCCTTGTTGAACCTCATACAAGTGTCCTCGGCCCATAGACCTAACCTCTGAAAAGCCTAAGAGGTAAACAGCAACTGACTATTTTAAAAAGTAAATCAATACAAATATTGTAATAATAAAATCAAAATATAGCTTGCACAGGGGTTTTTTGTTTAAACTTCTGATACGTCTGTGGCTGTATAAGAAGGTTTGAGAGTTTTCAACCTGACACATGGGATGGATGATTTTGCTGTTTCTCTGATGTGTAAGTGGGTATGTTTACCAAGTTCACAGGAGATAAGGATTAGTTAATGATCAGTTAAAACACTGAAGACAACTGGAGAGGAACTAAAAGCCTTTCCTGATCTTCATTAGTTCCGCCCAGGAAAGCAAGCATCAGAGCAGCAGCTGCCAAGCAACTACCTAACATTCAAAACCATTTGGGAAGTAACCCGTGAGTATGTGCAATCTCTGCCTACAGACAATGAACTCTGGATTGGTGCCACATTTAGCAATCACGTTCCAAGTTCATGCACACAGCCTGCAAGCACCCTCAGCACAAACTCACTGAACGTATTTGATCTGCAGAAGCCTGACACACGCAGAACACGCAGGATTTACCACATACGTGCTAAGCGTGCATCCCCCTGCTTAAACAGACACACCCACAGTTTGGTCAGCTCCTAAATTTGGAGTAGGGCTGCACATCTGTCCTACTGCTATCTGCATCAAAAGAACCATCTGCCTTAACACTTGGCCTACATTTTCCAAGATCCAAAGCACATGGAATGACATCCTTCAAAAAAAGCTAAGTCCTCTCTGCACTACTGCCTACGGGGTAAACTCAAGGTATTATTAAATCTCTGAAGTCAGCTTTCAAACCATTACTGTATAAATTCAATTTTTGGGAATAAGATAAGCTCTTAAGATTTCATCCAAATGAAGCAAAAATTTGCACTTTCTAAAGGGAACATAAAGAACTGCAGAAACTGTTTTCTGCTGGAGAAACAAATATGAACAAAGATATTGAAGTCCATAATTTAATACAAGTGCTAAGTATCAGAGGCTAGTAGGAATAACCATAGGTATATAAAGGAGATCAAGTAGTCTGAGGACAAGGTCAGCTGTCAGAGAAGCACTGAAGAGTACAGATTCCAAACAAAAAGAAAAAAAAAGGCACAACTCCAGGCATCAATTCAATACTGTTATGATGGAAGTTAGAACACTCCCTCCCTCCAAAAGCTTCTCAGATATAATTAGGCCAGGAAAATAGCAATTTTCTTAATTATAGGTTAAGAGCAATAAAAAGATTTTTCTGGTAATACCAAACTAGACTCAAATTTCTTCTCTATAATTCTTGAAAACAAACAGTCGGGTTTGGGTTTTGGTTTTTTTTTTTTTTTACCAAATTTTCCAATATTTGCAGATCTCTGGGGGGGAGGAAAGAGCTAGTTATATACCTGAACAGCTTTGAAATACAACTGTTAGAATAAAAACGAAATTGACTTCTATTTGTATAAAGTGATCAGTGGATTTTAACTCTTTGTATATAAAAGGAACCCCAGACTGCACTTCAAAGTCATGTAGTTTTTTTTTTAAATCATGCTTTTCTTTCAACACACTGTGAACTCTTTTCCCATTGCCTTTCTCAGAGTCACATCTCACTGCCCCGTTCTTAAATATATCACTTTCATAGTCACAGATAAATTAACCTCCTTCATTAACATCTTCCACATTTCCAGAGTCAGCCTCAACCAGAAGCGAGTAAAATCTTAGACAATAAAAAGCAGGTTTTGTATAAATACAAACACTGGCAATCATTCATTCCAGCACATAGTGATGGAAGATGCGCAGAGTTTACTGTCTGGCACTTAATTCTGAATGCAGCACTATTCAAACATCACCTAACCCTTAGCCTAGGCCTTGCTGGATGACAAATGGTTTGTTAGAGCCTTACTGACCTGAGTGCCCCAAGCAACCAGTGTCACATCACTGCCTGTCTGCAGCACCTCAGCTTGAGACAGTGGAATGTTGTAGGGCTCCACAGGAACTTGCTCCACTGAACAAATAAAAACAATGGGGAAAATAAGCATTAGATTCCTTTACTATTCAGTATTATCCCATAAAAATACACACTAAAATTTTTCTTCAGTGTTAATACCATCTAAAACAATAGACCAAAATCACATTGAGTATTAGCCTTTATTTCAAAGGTTTAGTTGTAAATAAAAATATTTTAATTATATTATTAAAAATGCATTCAGCATAAAGTTTAATTTATGTTATATACCACATAATCAAATACACATATACACAATAATGACAGTAGCAAGTCCTGCTGTACCCCGAGTCAAAATATCAGCATCAGATTTGGACATGGATACCACATTAGTCTATAAAAAAGTCTCAAACAAAGACTGGAGTTAATTCGAAGTATCAAGAGAGCTTTGAAATTATACTTTAATACTCAGATGAGAAGGGAGAGCTGTGCCAGTGCCCTCCTGATATTTGCTAAGAATGATGCTCCACCATTTTATGTCTATATAGCAGAAAAAAAAGTTTTCAGAACCCACACAGAAAGTGCTACCAAGAACGTGTGATTATAGCGGTTTTAAATTAGTCTAAATATTTTGCTTTGAAAAAAGTTATCTATTCACCACAATTACATTAATACATCGCAATTAGAGAGACTAGACAAAAATTCATCATCTCATCTCCTCCAAGATATTTAAGGTGGTTCCATTCAAGATCAATTTACTAGCTTTTAGATAGAAACACATTAGGTCAGTTGTGTTAGTTTTGAATCAATGCTCCTACACACTATACCTTGACTGATTTGGTGGTTAAAATTGTGATAAATGACATCTATATATTTTAAAATAAATTTTGTTTTGATCTAATGATGAAATTGCCTGTACACTAGCAAGTCAAATAATTCTTCTTAAAATAAATTCCAATGGAAAGCTGCAGGGGGAGGGGAATCTTACTCAAATCTTTCTAAATACACAAAACCAATCCATAAAGAAGGCACTCTACTTGTTTTGTTAACATATTTCATAGTTCATAAAACAGTTATTGAGTTCCTACTGAACAAAATTGCTTCCTGAAGTTATGATAAAGAATCCTACAGTGATATACCAGCAGGAGAAAGTAGGTGGTTTGTATTTTTCCTTCATTAGCATGGCAGATGCAACACAAGTAGAATGATATAGGGTTTTTTCTGGCTTACAAGTTATAAGCATAACTTTTCAACAAATCAAGTGATGAGTATTTTTTTTTAAATTACAGCAGATTTCCTCCCCTCCCTCCCCCCCGTAATGATCTATAAATACCACAGATTTCACAGAATCACAGAATGGCTAAGGTAGGAAGTGATCTCTGGAGGTCACCTAGTCCAAAGTCCCCTGTGCAGAGCAAGGTCACCTAGAGCCAGTCATTCAGGGCCATAACCCAGTCACATTGAGTTCTTCCATGATGAGAGACTCCACAACCCCTCTGGGGAACCTGTTCTGCACAGGGTGTTTGACCGCCTTCACAGTAGAAAAGGTTTTTGCCTATGCTTATGTTAGAGATCTCTCACTTCAACTGAACGGGCACAGAGGAGACGTAACTAAATCATTCTTCCTAAAAACAGGACAGGAACTTTTTTTCAGCATAATTAAAGAACACATGTCCATGCCATCAAGGAAAAAAGAAAAAAATTAGTTTTAAACACAAGGTGTTTTTAAACACAGCACAAAATCAGACCTCTTTGCAAATTGTTATTTTTAGTGTATTAAAATAGCAGTGTCTTTCTTTAACAGTGTCTTTGAATAACAAGTGGCTAAAGGAATATAAGGCAGGGGAAAAAAAATAGGGGAAAGGCACATCCAGCCCTTGCTCACTGCACATGACTGGTTGACAGTAAAGCAGACAAGAATTCTATAGATTTTGCACACTGTAAAACCCTCAGGCAAAAGAAAGCAGGGGCCCTGAACAAGAATGAAACCCACAGCCATACTAATTGGCATCGCATAAGTGTCCCTTTCATGGGATTGTCATCTGCATGAAACCTGGAGAACAAGAACCTTATAAAGATGACGTGGGACCTTCAAGTGGAAACCCAAGCAACTGACATGAATGAGAAGGTTTTGAAGTGACAGTGGGATGCACCAGAGGAAGAAGTGGAGGGTGTGTGTGATACAAAAAGAGCTTCTCTGTGTAATGGTTTTATCCGCTTAGGAAAATTAAACATACAATTACACAAATTAACTGATTTCTTACTATAGCTAAACCATTCTGCAACAGTGTGCCCACTGGATGACCTCACCTAGAACTCCTGACAATTTAAATGCAAAATTCAACTCGTCAATAATGTATAGGGAAGTCCAGGTTTGGCAGGATTTATTCAAAAGTCTTTGCAAAAACCCCTCCCTCCACTAACAGTGAGGAAAAGTAGCATATGAAATGCATATTCTTCCATAACAATTAACCAAACCAGGACAACAATGTTTATACAAAGCAGCCCATTCATCTGTTACCAAAGATATAAGACATTTTAAATTAAGTATTTCAAATACAGATTGCAAATAAAGTAATTAACAGAAAGTTGTAATTATCAGAGAAACACGGCCATCACAAGTTAATTTTAAGAGGCTGCACCATCTGCTGCTTTTTCTAAAAGAGCAATCCGAACAGCAGAAAGAAAACACATGTTTTCTCATCTTACCTGTCTTGTCTCTATAACAACCACTGATGCAAGTCATATTTATTTCTACACCACCAATGTCATATATAGTACAATTAAACGAAACTGAAAAGGTCAAAAAACATCAGAGTAGGTTCTCCACAAGATGTCTAAACCTGATAATGTCAAGGTGACTCATCTTCTCCTTTGATTCATAATCATTATGTGCTCTTGACACTGCACAGGCTGTTAACTACTCTTTGTAAATCAAAGCCTCCTTTTTCTTTTTAATTCAGATATTTTCTCAGTATCTCTGACATTTAGGGGGATGTCACCATGGCACTTTCAATGACATTATAATTTCCTAAGTTAACCAGCAACAGAATTCTCTATATATATCCGTACTTGTATATTTATCTCTGGATTTTTACACAGAAAGGCTTACATCCTTGCTCCGTTCTAATTATATACAGGCCAAATCAACATACACAAAAGTTCTGATAGCCAGTGGAAGGTTATGTGGAAGGAGAGAGCATTTGTTCCCCTAAGGAGCAGATGCTGCCCCTGTACTCTGCTCTCGTGAGAACCCACCTGGAGTGCTGCGTCCAGCTGTAGGATCCACAGCCTCGAAAGGATTTAGACGGGTTGGAGCAAGTCCAGAGGAGGCCACGAAGATGCTCAGAGGGCTGGAGCCCCTCTCCTATGGGGACAGGCTGAGAGAGTTGGGCTTGTTCAGCCTGGAGAAGAGAAGGCTCCGGGGAGACCTTATTGTCCCTTCCAGTACCTGAAGGGGCTACAAGGAAGCTGGGGGGGCTTTTTACAAGGGCCTGTAGTGACAGGACAAGGGGTAATGGGTTTAAATTGAAAGTGGGGAGGTTTAGATTAGATATCAGGAAGAAGTTCTTCACAGAGAGGGTGGTGAGGCACTGGAACAGGTTGCCCAGAGAAGCTGTGGATGCCCCATCCCTGGAAGTGTTCAAGGCCAGGCTGGATGAGACTTTGAGCAACCTGGTCTAGTGGAAGGTGTCCCTGCCCATGGCAGGGGGGTTGGAACTAGATGGTCATTAAGGTCCCTTCCAACCCAAACCATTCCATGATTCTATGATCCACCTGGACACAGATCTTTTCATTGCAAAAGGGGATAACAGGAAGAGGGAGAAGCCATAAGGAAGGGACACAGGCCTAATCAACACATGATGTGGAAGGCCGTAACAAGAACCAAACCTGTTCAGTCCCATTTATCAATAAGGGAATGGGGAATGTGTGAATGTTTATTTCAGTAAGATTATCGGATGAAGGACCTTGTCAAGCGGGATGATAAACCAAAAGAAGCCATAAACAATATATACAGAGACAGAAACCTCAAGACAAACCTAACAGACAGAAAGACAAGAAACAAACTGGTCAGGCACACGGAGTAACGGGCTATGTGCTGGTTTTAGCTGAGATAATTTTCTTCACAGTTATCTAGTATGAGGCCATGTTTTGGATTTGTGCTGAGAAAAATGTTGATAACACCATTATAGTTTGTTGCCAAGCATGTTTGTTTACATTATCCCAAGGACTTTTTCAGTTTTTCATACTGCCCCTGTTCTCCCAGTTTCTTCTCTATAAGGAGCTGGGAGGAGACACAGGCAGGACAGCTGACCCAAATTATCCAAAGGGATGTTTCATGCCATATAATGTCATGCTCTGTATACAAGCTGAGGCAAGTTGGCAACTAGGGACTGCTGCTTGGGGATGGACTATCGATCACCGGGTGGTGAGCAATTTCATTGTGCATCACTTGATTTTGTATATTCCTTTACCACTGATGATTTCCACTTCCTTAGCTGTGCTATTAAACTCTTAATGTCAATTCACAATTTTTTTTCCGATTCTCTCCTTCACCCAATCTGGGGTGGGGAGAGGCAAGCAAGCAGCTATCTGGTGCTTAGTTGCTAACTGTGACTAAACCACAAGAGGATATCAAGAAAGTATGGGCAAAACAGGAATTGCAACTGATAAGCACGCAAACCTGAAGGTGCAGAGTATTGGAGGTGGGTGCACCGCTAATAGGGGCATGTGAAAGTAAAGGGGGCTGGGGAGGAAGAAGGTGGGGAAGAAACAGAAAGGGTTATAGAAGTGTACAGTTGAACATAAAGTGGGGCCAGACAGCATGTGTGCCTGACTGAGCCCTGTGCCTCATCACGGTGTTCAGTCCTAGCTTCTTTTGAAATGCTATCTATCTTGTGTAGGATGTGTGCTTCAAGGATCATCATGAGAAGACAAGACACTGGGCCAGCAACTGGAAGCAAAACGGGGTGCCAACATCCTGGGCCTGTGGTGTGAGCTACAGGAACAAGTAGGGGCCATGACTGAGAGCTTCTGGGAACAGCGTGTCCCAAAAACCAGCTAGCAAGCGGGACTAGACTGAGGCAAGCAAAAGGCTGTTCTACCTCCCTGCATGATTCCCAGAGGATGCTGGACTGGCTAAAACTCTCCACTCTCAAGAGTATTGAAAGGAAGAGAGCTGTCTTCAGGACAAACACTGTCATTCCCCGCTCCACATACGTACAACCAACCCGGTGCTGGCGCTGCCGTAACTACTCAAGCAAGTAACCCAAGCAAGTAAACTAAGTGTAAGTGAGCACTTCAAAGAGCCCAGGGACACAGAGGAACAGCAAGTCCTGTGCTAAAGAAACTGCTAATAGAAGGGGTGACTGTGCAAAAGTAACAGGCAGTCCCGCCTGTGGGCTCAGCCACAGATGCAGCACTGTACTGCTTCAGAGTATAGGAAAAAGAAATCTGCAATAACTAACTACAGCCACACATGCTAAGTATACTACTTTTCCAGTCTAGTTACTGCTTTATGATATATGTCATACATACATATATATCTACATAACCATATATATGCACAGTCAACATAACAGAAATCCATACATACACACATATATCATAGAAGCATACAATGGTTTGGGTTGGAAGGGACCTTAAAGCCCATCTATTTCCACCCCCCCTGCAGTGGGCAGGGACACCTTCCACTAGACCAGCTTGCTCAAAGCCTCATCCAGCCTGGCCTTGAACACTTCCAGGGAGGGGGCATCCACAGCTTCTCTGGGCAACCTGTTCCATTGCCTCACCACCCTCTCCGGGAAGAGCTTCTTCCTGATATCTAATCTAAACCTCCCCACTTTCAATTTAAACCCATTACTCCTTGTCCTGTCACTCCAGGCCCTTGTAAAAAGTCCCCCCCAGCTTCCTTGTAGGCCCCTTCAGGTACTGGAAGGCTGCAATAAGGTCTCCCCGGAGCCTTCTCTTCTCCAGGCTGAACAAGCCCAACTCTCTCAGCCTGTCCCCATAGCAGAGCTGTTCCAGCCCTCTGAGCATCTTTGTGGCCTCCTCTGGACTCACTCCAACCAGTCAATATCCATTCTCCGCCCAGCCTGAACCTGTGCTTGGGATTGCCCCAACCCAGGTGCAGGACCTTGCACTTGGCCTTGTTGAACTCCATGAGGTTGGCAGTGGCCCACCTCTCCAGCCTGTCCAGGTCCCTCTGGATGGCATCCCTTCCCTCCAGCGTGTCGACCGTGCCACACAGCTTGGTGTCATCAGCAAAGTGTCCAAAGAAGTAACAAGCTAATTTTTGCAACCAATTCAAGCACTGCCATCTTCAAATTACTCTGCTCTTTTATGTTATGCGTAACAACAGCTGTTAAAACTTCTTCGAACCATAAAGTTCACTATAATTAAAACAAATCAAAAAAGTAATGTCAATCACCTCCTTTCACATAAGATTACAATCTAAGGGGGCAGATTTTCAAGATTTTTAGAAATTAAGAACTTCAAAGTTTTAAATTTGAGAAAATGGTGATGTGACATTCAATTTTTTTAGAAAAATAAACACTGATCTGGAAACTTATTTTAGTATCTACAGCTATCAAAGAGAAAACAGTTTAACTTCTATCAAATCTGTACTGTAATTTGATAAAGAATAATGCTTCTTAGCTCTATTTCTTTTTTTTTAACCCAAGACTCTACAAAGCATTCCACTTCCAAAGTTAACTGAGAATAAATCAGACTGTAAATATTCATCTACCTTTGCAGCCAAATTTAGAGATCTTATTTAGTCTTCAGAATTTCACAATTAAAAGCACAACCCTCAAACATAGTTACACACAAACCAAGTCAAAACTTCTCCTACATTATTGTTTTAGCTGTGACTATCAACATTTATGTGACAAAAAAAAAAAGGTGTTGCTTTATTGGAAAATGCAGTATATAAATCTTTACCTGCAGCTCTGTAAAGTATTTTAGGTTCAAAGAATATGCATGGATTTTTGTCTTCTATGCATGACAGCAGCAGTCCTTTGGCCTGAAGAGGACTCCTTGGAATAACAATCTGCAAAAATATTTTTTAAACAGTTTATTCAAACTGCATTTCACCTAAAAGCTTCCTCAATCAAAATTAAAAATAAGTAATTATTTGTTTAAATAAACCTATGTACACATCGAGAATTTCTTACAGAGTGAGTTAACATCAGTGCTACATCAATAACACACTCCCAATTTTGAATTTTATTTCATTCATGAATGAGGCTTGAATACTTCCCCTCTACATCATGATTAAGTCATTCTACACCATGAATAAACTCATTCAGGTTAAAAAAAATACTATGTTAGTTTACTAAAATTAATGTAATACTATATGTTAGTTTACTAAAATTAATGTACACGTATGACCAAAAAAAAACCCAACAGGAACACAGCTGTGAGATCCTCAGTTGTTTGGGTAAAGATTTATCAGAGGAGGCCTGGAAGGTATTCAGACTTAGTCCAGTAAGTTCTGAAGACTAAAAAAGGCAATACCTATCTAAAGTTGACATCCTTTGGTTATATGAAATACCCAAATTTATTAATTTTGGATATCAAAAGATAACAAAACACACCTGAAACTATTATCAAGCAAAGAGAAAACTAAACAAGGCCTCCAGATGCAATCTGAATACTTGGAAGGAAAAAGTATAATTGATTTATCAACACAAGAGTTAATTTTGGATGATCTAAGAGAATGTTGATTATAAACATATTATTATCAAATTATATCACTTTCAATGAAAAATTGTCAGCGACATGGACAGTGGGATCGAGTGCACCCTCTGCAAGTTTTCTGATGACACCGAGCTGCATGATGTGGTCGACA
>NW_010247685.1:0-34418 GCF_000690775.1 Eurypyga helias
GCCGCCTCCCGCGTAGCCGGCTGGCCTGGCTGCTGCTCCTGCCCGCTTTCTGCCTGTGCTGAGGCTCCCCGTGCCCTGTCGGGCCTTGCCGTGCTGGGGCTTTCCTTGCTTTGCTCTGCCCTTTCTCATCTCTGGCCCTAAGAGGAAAAGAGGGTTATGGTGTTGCTGGGCGTATTCCTGAGTCCGTATTTACTCAGGGTTTCTTTAAGTCGAGTGAGGTAAGGGAAGCAGCTGTGAGGAAGGGTTTGGCTTACTGGAGGTGTTTTCCTTCACGAGAAGCAGTGGTTTACCAGAGCTGAGCACTTGCCTGTTACACCTGGCAAGCCCTAGTGTAGCTTTAAAGAGTCCACCAGGTCTCTGAGTGTAAGTACAGCATTCTTCAGTTTTGCGAGAGGGGAGTTCCTGAGTTTCGTTTTAGAAGAATGAAGAACTCAAATAGGGAACATGTGAGACACTTTCAGTTCTATTTCATGTGCTGTGGGATTAATATTCTTGCCTGTATGGCTGCTTTGTGAAGCAACAGTATTAAGAGAAGGAGAACTGGGAGAAAATAATCTTCCTGCTGTATTTTAGTAACTGGGCAGAAGGGTGGAGAACTCTGCATGATTCGTTACCTTTCCATTCTATCTGGAAAATGCTATACCAGTCACAGACAGCCATGCTGATACAATTAATGAGAACTGTATTTAATCCTGAAAGATCCTGTTTTGCTGCTCTGAATTTGTTTTTATTGTGGAGGTAGAATATTCAGTAGTGTGTTGTCTAGCGTGAGTGCGTCCATGTCCACCATTATGCAGTAGGGTCTCTGTACATCAGCATCACTTGTACTTCTCCCAACAGCAGCAAAGTTGTCTTGTGACTTTTAGTTGACTTAGGTGCTGTTTAGAACGGACGGTGTCAAGTACATCACTGCTGGAATCAGAGATGCTCTTTAATTGTTTTGATATTCCTCTTGAATTTAACAACAAAATTCCTTTCCATCTGACGTGCTTAAGGCCAGCTGGTGCATATTTAGTGGTTTGTTTTTAAGTAATGCTTACAACTAATTGTACAGCACAGTGGTGGAAATAGCTACTGGGTTTCTTGCATTGATTTTAGGGGGGTGGTGCTTAGCAGGCCGCAAAGCAGTTATTTTGAAGTTTATTTTCATCCATGTTCAAAAGGAGATGTCAAATGTAACTCCACTGTGACATATTTCAGTGTTTCCTTTTGATAACATACTTCAAAAATACAGACTGAAAACTTGAAGTGCCTTAGGAGGCCTGGTTTCATTCTAATCTGGCTTAAAATTTTGCATGAATAGTGGGTGTGGGAGAGGGAGGGAGACCAGTAATTCAGGTGTATTTAAAATGTACACCCTTGCTTGGAATCATAGATGTAACTAGTTCCGGTATTTTTTGTTGCGCAAGCAAAATCTGCCTTTGCACTGACAGAAATTTGAAGCTTGAGCTCCCGCTATCTGGTTTGGTTCTACCTGAGGTTTTTGCTCTTCACTTAGTTCTTTAGCTCATTTCTTTCACCCTTGTTCTGCTGTCCGTGCTTCTGCTCTCGCCCTCTGCCTGCTCTCTGTTTCTTCTTGTTTGGCTTTAGTTGCTTCCTTGTTCTACCCTGCAAAAAATACCTTTGGACATGTTTCACCTTTTTCCTGTAGAGTATGTATGTTCAGGTTACCTTAAGGCTGACTGAATCAGAAGTATACTACTCCATAAATACACTTCTTACCCAAACAGAATGACTTTGGTAGAAATTGCGTTTTCGTCAAGTATATTTAAACTGTGTCTGATGACAGTATACTACAGTGGGGCTAAATGATAGAACTCGCTTGGTTTGTAGGGTTATTTTTTTCTTTGCTACATTGCAACAAGAGATAAAATGTTGTTGACCCCATTCTTCCACTCTCTTTAATCAGAAGTGTTTATGAGATTCCACATGTACGAGGGCTTGTTGCTTGCTTCACTTGTAATCTCTATTTTGTCTAGTAGCCTTTGCTGATTATAGAAAAAACTCTTACTCTTCATTCTTAGTCCTACGTATTTCAAAATCAGACCCTCAAATGTAACAAGTGGATTTGAGCTGATAACGTAATTGTCAGATTCAGTCACTTAAAAATATTATTGTATTATTTTAAAAGTACCATACATCTAAAGTATGTCTGTCATGTTTTTTTTCTCTTTTAGAAATCGATGAAAGGATTCCTCTTTGCTAAGCTGTATTTTGAAATCAAAGAATATGAACTTGCTAAAAGGTAATGTATGTTTTCATATGTCTGGTTTTGTTCTATAAAGTATAAGAGAAAAGCTAAGCAAATATGAAGTAGATCAGAGAAACAAAGATGAATATTACGCAGTTTTAAGGTAGCAGTAAAGGCAGGTATTGAGTGCCATTTAAATCTTTATAAAACAACAGTTTAAAAGAAAATTAGTTATGTGGTACTGAAAAATTTGTCTGGTTGAAATGACTTTTTTTTTTCCTAATTGTATTATGTAGTTCATACTGTTTGGGCAGATTATTGCTTGGTTTTTTTAATAGATATACTTGCTGGCAAGTAAGTAGCATATGTTCATGCAAAACCATGTTGCTTCTTACTTTAAGGTCCAGACAAGGTATCTAGAACAAAATACGCCCATCTTTCCTGTATGGCAGACCAAGTTATCTTCATAGTTTGGAGGGGGGGAGTATTTTTGAAAAATATTGGTCAGGTAACTGACTTTTTTTCCCTCCTTAGGTATATATCTACATACCTCAACATACAAGAGAGAGATCCCAAAGCACACAGATTTCTTGGACAGATTTACGAAGCTGAGGATAACATAGAAAAAGCTTTTGGGTGTTACAAGGTAAGTGCTACACTGACCCATCATGTCCTGCTTTATTCTGTTGCAAATGGACTTTTAAAATCCCTCTGTGCTGGACATTCTCAAACCCGCAGAATAAAATGCATTCTTGGAAAAACTGTTAGTTATATACATTTGACAGTGGAAAGCATATGAAGCACTGTGGAGGAGGTTCTTCACTTGATAGCACTTGCTTCAATGGTATATTTTTAAGTCTATTCTTTGTTTTTTTGTTCTGGACTTGATCTTTGTGCTACCTGCTGTTATTTTTTTCCCCATGTCACGCATTGCCTTTTGAACTAAAGATCTGTGACTGTCGTAGGATTCCTTAATGTGGCTTGTGATGACAAAAGGAATCTAGGTGCTACTAGAAGCAGAAGGGAGGGGCAAATCTAATTTTGATTAGGCAATTATATAAATGTCAAATTCCCAATTGGAATGGCTTTGTTTTGAGGATGTGCTTAAAAGCCTGGTTGCCTATACAGCTCCATGAAATGCTATCACACTTCTTAAACTGTGTGTCTTAACTAAAATGTCCACATCTGGCTGGACAGAGGCCCTTACAATCCTACTGCCTGTGTACAGTTTCTGGCAGTAGAGATGCAGAGGAGATGGCTTTTGCATTATTTCTCTTAGGCTCTTCTGAATTCCAGAAGCTGTATCTGGGTGCCATAAAATAGGTGGCACTTAGAAAGATTTGCTTAATATATTCTGTATTGACAGATCTGACTAATTTGAATTGGTGGGTCTGGTTGTGTGTGGGGTAACTCCTGTTCTGTATGGATCGCAAGATCAAGTTACTGGTTTGTTTGGTTTTTCCCCCCCTCCTGTGTGTGCGTGGGGAAATCTAGCGTTCTGTGGAGTTGAACCCAACACAGAAAGATCTTGTACTGAAGATTGCAGAGTTACTATGCAACAACAACATCACTGATGGAAGAGCAAAGTACTGGGTGGAGAGAGCTGCTAAGCTCTTCCCTGGGAGTCCTGCTGTTTACAGGTTGAAGGTAAATTCCAAATTGCCTATGTTCTGTGGCTTGAAGAAACTTTCAGCATCTGGCTGGAGTGCTTTTTGCATGTCACCTCACGCAGAACTCTTGCTGCCTAAATTATTTTAGAATCTTTTAATATTAAATCCATTAGATATTCCTTGCTTTGCAGTCTGACATTTCTGTCTAGCTTTCAAGAAAGCTGCAGGCTTTCATACACATTTTAGCATTTCAAAGCTAATGTTCCTCAGAAGTGCCAAGAAACTGTGTTAGTTATGACATCCAAGAAGTTAAGAGTAGACAGGCACTACCTGATTTTTCGGTTGTGTGACTGGTAGGAAGGTAGCTGGCCTGTGAACTCTGCCTTTCTTGCTCTGCGCTGTTTCTTTGTTTTTTAAATCTGTATTATGATCACTCCGCTGAATGTGAGCAATGCTGTAGTTCTCAAACACCGTGTAAATGCTTTCATTCGTGCAATCTCCACTTTCACACAGGTATATTAATTCTGTGTAGCTAGGCAGCAACCACCTTGAACTGTTAGGATGTCTGTTGTTTAAAGCAAGGTAGCCTGTGGCAGGGTATGCTGACACTGAACTATGGTTTGACAAGCATTACTTACCATAGGTAAGAGGCAAATTCTTCTGAGGGTTTTTTCCGTGATAGTTATCTCCATTTTTAAATATTTGAATTTTTCATCAAACTTTATGTAATACCTGAAAGCCATTAAGAGTGTTGTAGTTTGGGTAGCGTAGTCCATGTAGTGGAGGAAAGGCAACTGTCTGGTACTGTGGTTGCTGAAAAGACTCGTGTGAAAAAAGAAATACTAACGTGTTGCCTTCATGTTTAACAGGAGCAGTTATTGGATTGTAAAGGTGAAGATGGATGGAATCAGCTTTTTGACTTGATTCAAGCAGAACTTTATGCAAGACCAGATGATGTCTACATAAACATCAGACTAGTTGCACTCTACCGTTCAAATAATAGATTAAAAGATGCTGTGCTCCACTGTCAGGAGGCAGAGAAGAAAATACCTTTGCAGTCAAGCTTGGAATGGTGTTCCTGTGTTGTAGAGACATTTGAGGTGTTTAATCATATTCTGATCCTGTGATAGTCTTCCGTATCTTTCTAACTGGTCTATTTCTCTTAGTGTCGTTATTCTGACAGCTGTTTCTCAAGTGATTTAACTCCTTCAAATGCAAGTCTGCTGAAGCCAGTGGGATTACAAAAAACTTCTTGTTTTTTTTAATTGAATTTTCTCCCTAAAAATAAGTCTTAGAGCTATTGATTTTCTGACTTCAAAAGCTGAATTAGATACAGCAGTTCCATTAGGGATAAAATTGCTCAGACAGATAGTTCCCTGGAACTTTGCTGCTGAAGAATACGTTAAGGTCTCACCTGTGAAACTGGATTATGCAGTAGATGCTACTAATAGGTTTTGGAGAAGTACTGCCCTTGCCTTCGTGGAAGGATGACTGTTTCTTATCCTATGATGAACTTTCTTCTTTAGGAATATCTGGAATCTTTTCAAGACTTGGAATCTGATAAAAATAACTGGAGAGCCATCAAGAAAGATCATCTGCTGGCCTATTCCAGCTTTCTCAAAATGACACTGTCCTCTAGAGATGTTCAGGAATGCAGAGAGGCACTTGAAAGGTACTGTTTTAACTTTCCTGTAGTTTAAAAAGAAAAAATTCTCCACACCCCCCCCCGCCCCGTCACAGACATCTACCAAGCTTTGATTTCACTGCTTAACTTGTTTGAGAATGGGAGAAAAGATTGTCTGTACTAGCTGCTAAGAACTGTTCTTACTGGGTTTGAACCCAGGCTGTCTTTTGACTGAGATGCAGGCTTGTTTGAATAGTCAGCACAGAGCCATGGAGGAGACTCTCACTGATACCGCGAGTCAATTCACTTTGTACCTTCTTTCCCTTCAGTGAGAGAATGTTGTTTTGTACTTTACCAGTTGACTAATCCAGATTTCCCAGACAATTAAAAAAACCCCTACCCAACAACAAGAAAAACTCCTAAAACCACCTCTTGTATGTCAGCTTTGTCCTGGTCATTTTGTCCTAAATTGACACAGCACATACAACTAAAGTTGCAAATTATTCCAGGGTAGTGTAATTGGGAGGGATTAAGCCACTTCCAGTAAGAACCTTCTCCTTCCGAGAAAACTGATGGTGTTACAGGGTCAGTTGAGCCAGCTGACTTCAAGGCATATCATCTGTAGTACAAAACAGTGTTTGGAGTCTGTGTATTGATTAAGATCTGTGTTCCTTTCTTCCCATTATCTTCCCTTTCTTACTGGCTTTTATTGACTTACCTTTGTATGTCACATGCAATGGCTGTTGTATTGTCCTTTGTAAAACTGTATTCTTCAGTCTGTTAACTCTGAGTATGTGAAGCAGTACAGACAATGGATGAGGAGTATTTAATGCTAAAATGTGTTCTTCCTTTTCTTTTTCTCCTTAAATTTGACCAGTATGTTGGGGTTTCTGCTGCTGTTTTATTGGAGCCTTTCAGGGTGATTACCTCTGAAGCACTTCGGTTAGCATCACCATGATCTAGCCTTTAGAGTTTTGTGAGGAAATAAAGAGCTTTAACTGTTTTCTGGAAAGCCTCTCCTGAGTGAGGGTTGTGTACTAGCCTACAGCTGCTCAGATTTCTACAGTACCTTCTATTTTTGAAGAGCCTGTCTAGCTGTATTTTGTGCCTTTCTGATAAATGAAGGGAAGAGCACAGTGACTGGTGCCTCCTTGCATATATGTCTGCAGGAGTGAACAAGTTCATACATGTCGTTTGGGAGAACAGTTTTGCAAGCAGCTGTGCAAAAATGCGCTGAAAAAGACTAAATAATTATCTAGGTGATATTTAATGTTTTACTTCAGTAAACTAAGTTGAGAGCTTTAGGAGTTTGGGACCATTATTGTACCCTCTAGTGCAACTCTGGTTTAAGCAACAGGCACAGTGTTAGCTATTGACTCATGAAGTTACTTGATTCAGGGTTAAATAACGTCAACCAAAACCATCTTCTATAGCTTTTATGAGGACTCTGTTTAGAATGAGTCTTCTCTGCGTTTCAGTTTTGATCGTGTACTTCAGTCAGTGAAACCGTATGTGAACGGGGCTGACGAGTTGTCCCGTACCGTTGTGGAAATGAAAGGACAGCTCTACATGCATGCTGGAACGTTGCTATTGAAAATGGCCCAGCACAACGAGGCACAGTGGAGAGCAGTGTGTGAACTAGCAGCATTGTGTTACCTCATAAGTTTCCAGGTAAGTAATTTTTCAGTTGATGCCTCTAGTCGATGTGGTTCTTGAAATATTCTTGCTGTATATGTCCTGAACTAGTGTTTGTCTGCCTAAGGAAAGACTCCCTCCTCACTCACTGAACCCTACTCCTTCACAATCCTTTAAAAGGCTTCCAATGACATGAATAGAGTAAAAGTGTGTCTTCAGCTGTTTCCCTTGTCAGGGTAACCTGGTTCTTAAAGGCTCTTAAAGAGCTTATTTCCTACAGTCTGTGCTCTTTTGTGTACAGCTGAGCGCATCATGTTAAGTATTAGGCCTACTGTTATAGGGAGGGAAGGGGATGAACTGAATAGTTCCCATACACTTGTTGCACAGACAGCAGAACTAAGAAAATCAAGATTTATTCTTTGCCTTCTGAAGTAATATTGATTGTCCTTTTTATGCCATTGCTTGCATTCCAGGCATTAATTGGTCTTGTGTGCACTTCATGTTGCTTGCAGTAGCTATAATTGCCCACCTTGGGGTTTTGGGTAGGTTCCCCTACCTCACTCCCTCCAGGATATGTGACACAGTCTCTTCAGAATGAATTATGTATTTCTTTCTATAGTTTTCTAATACTAAAATGAAGTTTGTTCTCTAATTCTTAAGATTAATTTAAATGATCTGCTGTTATGGTGGAAAAAAACCTAACAATTCTCTCCTTGCTTCACTAGGTTCCTAAGCCAAAGTCAAAACTAATAAAGGGGGACCAAACTGGACAAGACATGTTAGAAATGTTGGCCTGTGATCGAAAAAGCCAGTCTGGTAATAAAAATAGCTACATACCTCTTAAAGTAATTCTCCGTTACACTAAAACAGATCTGAGTTAAAGAAAAAAATCGTTACCTTGAAATGTAATGTTAACACTTCAGTATGAATGAAACCTCCTCAGTTCTGATGGCATATGTCAACCAAAATAGTTTTGCTGACACCTGAAGTTTTGTTTCTGCTCCTTAGCATGCTTGTAGAGTGCCTTCTCTTTTTTCAAGTGTGGGGTTGTTTTCCTCCTTTCTGCCTCTCCAGCACACTAAGATAAAATTTAACTTTCATGGTCTCTTAATCTACTGGAAATGGCTTCTGCTTGCTGGTACTATTTTGCAAGTATTGTTAACCCCAAGAGGAAAAGAAAATATTACTGTTTCCGTGTCCTTTTCATCCTCTTACTTGTTCATCAGCTTGGCTCTTTTTGCTGTCAAGTATAGACAGGGTTTTAGCCTACAAACTCTTGCAGGGCCTGGATGAAACCAAACAAACTCACTAGACATCAGGTTCAATTCTTTCAAAATGCATCTCGATAGGACAGGCTTCTACTTCTATTACAGCTCTTTATTTCAAGGACAGTTGTATTGTGTCCAGAATAGTAATAATAAGATGACTTAGTTTTCCCAAAGAACTGGATTTACAGATGCCTTGGGATTGTTGTCACTGAAAGCTTGGAAAGCCTATGTGCTGAAACACTGACCTAATTACGGGGGGGACATAATCTGTAGGATTCATAAGGGGAAATCCTGATTGCCTCCCAGCTTTTGGTGCCAGGAACAGTCCAGTGTTTCAAATATCACTTCACATAAAGCAGTGAACATAAGCAATATTTTTGTTTTCTAGGTCATATGTTGCTGAACTTAAGCCATGGCAAGCAAGACTTCTTTAAGGAGATTGTGGAATCATTTGCAAACAAGAGTGGTTCATTTACATTGTTTGATAGTCTGTTTGAGAGTGGAGCTTCTAGAGAAAGATCTTTTATTGGCATGGATGATATTGGAAATGTCACTACACAGCCACCAGCGCAAGTGGAACTTAATAAATACGACATTGGTAAGAGGTGGTACTTCTGAAACTCAGTACAATTTTCTGTGCTAGAAGCTCTTCCAGAAATGCTTCGTATTGCAACAAGAGACAAATACCTGGAATAGTTGTCCAAAGTTGCTCTAATGTCCTAGTGTGCTGAGTTTATTTGGGATAGTTAATTTTCCTCTGTAGCTAGCATGAGGCTGTGTTATGATTGTGCTAAGAAGAATAGTCATAACATACTAATGTTTTTGCTTGTTGCCAAGGAATGTTGATATCAACTCAAGGATTTTTTCAGTTTCTGGTAATGCACCTGTGTTCCCACCACCTTCTCTACAAGAGGCTGGGAGGGGACACAGCCAGGACAGCTGACCCAGACTGACCAAAGGGGTATTTCATGCCATACATTGTCATGCTGGGTATATAAGTTTTGAGGGGTAGGCTGGGGGTGGGTGGGTGTTTCTTTCTAGGGTTCAGGCTCTCTGGACTGGCTGGGCATTGTTTGGCGAGTAGTGAGCAGTTGTATAATTTTTCTTTTTTGTTATTTTAACTACATAGTATTGGCAGTAATATTAGTATTGTTAATCTTATTGGTATCATTTCAGGTATTTAATAGCTTTTATCTAAACCCACGAGTTTCCCTTGTCTTTTCCTCTGTTTCTCTTCACCATCCCACAGGGGAGAGGGGGGAAGTTGGGTGAGCAGCTGTGTGGTGCTTGGTTGCTGGATGAGGTTAAACCACAGCAGCCAGGTGGGACTTAGACTTCATTGCAAAGTAAAATATGCTCTTGAATAATTCCTTCAAGACTTTGGAAAGTAAATAGGCTGGCTTAAAAATAACTACCTGTTGGACTGAATGTGGTGTGGGTGGAACTGCAGTGAAATCTGAGAGTCACTGCCTCAGAAGCTTAAGAGCTTGATGTTTGGTTAATTTGAAGTTTTTAATCTTTCGTAAGTGGAAGTTGGGATCCTGATGCTTGTTGGTCTGCAAAATATCTCTGGCTGCTCTGACAGTGAAATGTGAAACCCAGCCTCACATCTGCATCCAACCTTGTTTTTGCATAGGTGCTGTTCGAATGCACAGCGGCAGCCTCCAGCATCTTGTGTGGCTTGGCTTGCAGTGGAACTCCATGTCAGTCATACCCCCAATGCGCAAGTGGTTAAAACAGCTTTTTCACTTGCCCCAAGAAACATCGAGACTTGAGACAGATGCCCCTGAATCCATTTGCTTATTAGACCTTGAAGTAAGTAAACTTTCCAAATTCTTAAATGTACTATACAATTTAAGTTTTCTTGGTGTTTAATACCTTTTATTTATTTGCTTTTACAAAAACAGGTGTTTCTACTTGGGGTGATATTCACTAGCAACTTACAGTTGCAAGAGAGATTTAATTCTCACTATGGCGCACATCAGCCTCAATTTTTACCGTTGCCAGTGTGCAAACAGCTCTATACTGAAAAGCAAAGATCCTGGTGGGATGCCGTTCGTACTCTTATTCAGAGAAAAACAATGTAAGTCTCTCTCAGTTTGGAAATGTTTGACCAAGCTTTTGGGTAGCTGCTGCTACAGCAGCTTGGATTTGTCCCTTTAGATCCTTGTAAAACTAGATTTTCTCTTTGACGTATTTTGGACGTTGAAGCTTTGTTGTGGTGGGGACTTGATATACTTGAAAGATTTCTAAAAATAGAATTTTAACTTCTAACAATGCATTTCTAAACTAGACGCAGATTAGGACTAAAACTGCAGGCTATATTCATTAAGCAAATGGTGTGTGAACAGATGAAAACCAGAATGCTAATCAAGGAATGTTTCTTCTGATATACTCAGACCAGGAACAGCAGCAAAACTGAGGCTTATCGTACAGCATGGAATAAGTACTCTGCGAACACTGGAGAAGCATGGCCTTCAACCTGCCTTAATTATACACTGGGCAAAAAGCCTGCAAAAAACAGTAAGCTGAGATTATTTTTAAACATGTAGAAGCCACGGTGTTTTTTCTTATTTTCCAAACTATAAACTGACTGGGGGGTGGGGGGGCGGGATCAGTTCAGAATTTGTTATTGAGGACTCTTGTTTATGTTGTCAGGCAAGTGATGTGGGGTAACAGGTTTAAACTGAAAGCGGGTAGGTTCAGATTAGATAAAAAATTCTTCCTGGAGAGGTTGGTGGGGCACTGGCACAGGTTGCCCAGAGAAGCTGTGGATGCCCCATCCCTGGAAGTGTTCAAGGCCAGGCTGGAGGAGGCTTTGAGCAACCTGGTCTAGTGCAAGGTGTCCCTGTCCATGGCAGGGGGGTTGGAACTAGATGGTCTTTAAGGTCCCTTCCAACCCTAACCATTCTGTGATTCTATGAAATTAACTGTTCTAGTAACCCTATAAAGTACTGTCTTACACGCAGAAAATAACACTACAATGTATGTTACTTTACATAGCTCAGGAGGTTTATCTCAAGTGTCAGAGAAGCACTCTTGGAACTTTTCAAGAAAACAGAGGAGGATATGTATGAATAGCATTTGGACTTGAATTTGTTGTAATACCGTGTGCTTTTGTTCCTTTTTCTTCACCAGGGCATTAGCCTTAACTCCTTCTATGACCAGAAGGAATACATTGGACGAAGTGTCTACTACTGGAAGAAAGTTTTGCCTGTGCTGGAAACTGTCAAGAAGAAGAGGAGCATTCCTGAACCTACCGATCCTCTCTTCAAACACTTCCATAGTGTAGACATTCAGGTACAGATTGATTAAACCAAGGTTGATGTGAGAAAGGGTCTGTGTCAGAAACTCACATAGTTGCACAATTTTTCTCTGCATTGTACAACTTGTATTGTTACTACTACAAAGGTTATACCAATGAGATTTGGTAGTATCAGTGTCTGTTAAAAGGGAAAACCAAAAATCTCTCCTTGCAACTTTATTCTTGCCTTTAAAGTTGTGTATTTGACTGGAAGGCACTGAACACCCTTAGTATGAACTTGCTTTAAGTATTTTCCCTGTATTATAGGGGTGAAGAATAACGGGTGTGTCATTCCAGTGTTGGGTAGGAGCTGTCTTTCGCTTTCTTTGTAGGTTATTCAGGTTGCAGCGTACGAAGAAGAGGCACGTATAGCGTTTGCGATGTTGGATGCAGTCGATGGCAAAACGGATGATGCTTTATTAGCATTTGAAGCTATTAAGAATGTGGTTTCATACTGGAATCTTGCTGTGGTGAGTTTAGAAATTACATTACCTCAGTGCTTTGGTTTATTCAGTTGCCTGCTGACTGATGCTAATTAATCTGCATCCTGTTCTTTAGATCTTCCAAAGAAAGGCAGAAGAAATTGAAAATGATGCCATGCTGCCAGAAGAACAAGAAGAACAGAAAACTTATCTTCGTAAAAGCAAGCATTACCTAATGAAGATCATTGAGGAAAGCTCCTCAGATATGTCAGTCACTGAGAAAGTAAGTAATTCTTGCATTAAAAACTTGTTTCAGGAGATGTAGTGGCTTTGGTTACTGTTTCAAAATGAAACCGTTAGCATTTGTTAGTGTTGTTTTTTTAGACCAGGCTTTTGCATTCAAGCAAATTTAAACCTTATTTCTTTGCTCAGGACAAATAATCTGCTTAACACCACAGGTTGATAAACTCTGGGTAGCTTCTGTAACCTACCAGATTGTGCAATATTCTGACTACTCTGTGCATGAAAGCTTTAATGCAAACAAAAAACTTTTTGCCCCTATCTTTTTATGGGAGTTGGTAGTTTAAAAAAATAGAATTAATGTTTGTGTGAATTGTTTTCTTAGGTTGATCTTAACAGATTCAGAGCTTTGCTGGAAAAACAGTGTTTGTGTAATGAAAGCCTTATCAATTGTGCAGCCAGATTTCTGAATGTAGTCTGTCTCGCTCTAAGGGAAATCAGTCATGACTCTTGTTTCAAATAATATTCTAGCTGCCGGTGTCTCTTGAAACTGTGAGGGAAATGCTAGATACAGTCATCCAGGAACTTGGTGAGAATGGTGAAGAGGGAAGTCCTGCCTTCAGAAATGGTCTGTCCCGAGCTATAGATTCAGAGATGAAACACTCCACTCCATCACCAACTAAGTTCTCTCTTTCACCAACAAAGAGCTACAAGGTATATTAGCCAGCTATCATTTCAGAGAATTGTTATATTTGAATAAAGACTCACAATTCAGTAAACTTTTTTTTTCTCCTCTTTTCTTTTTTCTTCTTCCCAGTTTTCTCCTAAAACCCCTCCTCAGTGGGCAGAAGATCACAGATGTATACTTCAAATGATCTGTCAGCAAGTGGAAGCTTTAAAGGTAAAGAATTTTGTCACCCTATTCAGTGAAGAACACTTGGCCTTTTGGTTATGGTAGGGGCTTAGTGATAATAGCATGGGCTAACTTAGAGTTCTTGGACTGCTGTTTAAATCAGTGGAACTACCATCTCTCAACATGTCCCTAAATCGAGTGCAAAAGAGTCTTTTTGCTTAAAAATTCTTATTTGGGGCAGGGTTGCCTCTGTGGCCCTGCGAAAGACTATGCAGAAAGAGTTCTGCTTCCATCAGCTTGGTTCTTAGCCATTTGGCTCTGTGGGTTTTTTGTGGTGGTTTTTCTTTTTTTGACTTCTGGCTTTAGAACACAATCTTAGTACTTTGTACTGCATGGGCAGACCTTGGATGACTCTGTCATGTACTTCTTGATTGATTTACCATTTTTTTTTTTCCTGAGCTTGAACATCCTTTATAAATAGGAAAAGGGTAGGAAACATTCCTTAGGTTTTCTTCTACAAATACTTATGTGATATATACTTATTCTTGATTGGCACGCTGTCTTGACAGAATGAAATGCAAGAAATGAAACTTAATAATTCCAACTCAAATGCAGCATCTCATCGGTGGCCTGCTGAAAACTATGGAGCAGATACAATGTCAGATGGTTATCAGAGAGCACAAAATCTTCATGAAGCTCCATTAACAGGCAAGTTGCTGCTGAATTGTTACCTAAATGCTTAGCTAAACTAAGTCAAACTTTAGAAGGTAGTGCAGAAATCTTTTAATGGTTCACAGTTAAAAACTGATTGCTGTGGAGAGGCAATTCAATACTACAATGACAAAACCAAGCATAAACTGTTGTCCTGCCCTTCCTTTTTAGTTGCTACCACTGGCCCGTCCGTTTACTACAGCCAGTCACCTGCCTATAATTCTCAGTATCTTCTCAGAACTGCCGCAACCAACGTAACACCAACAAAGGTGAGAGAAATCTGTTGACTTAGGCTGCTTCTAATGGTCTGTTGAAAGTGACTGCTGTTGATTCTGCATGTAGGTGGATGTAACTGCAGTTCCTTATAATGCAGTGTTTGGTAAACTTGGAGTGATAGGAATAAACTATCGGGTTTTCTGCATAATTTCTGGGAGGTGGGGTTTGAGAGGAAAAGCCAGCAAAATAGCTCTATAATATGTTAGTACATGTTCCCTACAGGGCATGTGTACATTTCTGGGGTTCCCCTTCCCTTGCTAAGTAGTATGGCAAAAGAGAATGGGATTTACAAGGTGTTTTTCATGAGAAAAAACCCCAGACATTAATCTTGTGCCCCTTTTTCAATCTTTATTTAATCATAGAAACATTTAGGTTGGAAAAGACCTTTAAGATCATCACGTTCAATTGTTAGGTTAACACTGCCAGGTCCACCACTAAACTGTGTCCTCATCTGTACCTCATCCACATGTCTCTTAAATCCCCCCAGGGATGGTGACTCCACCACATCCCTGGGCAGCCTGTTCCAATGCCTGAGTTCCCTTTCCGTGAAGAAATTTTCCCTAATATCCAATCTAAACCTCCCCTGGCACAACTTGAGGCCCTTTGCTCTTCTCTTGTCACTTGGGAGAAGAGACCAACCCCCACGTCTCTGCACCCTCCTTTCAGGTGGTTTCCGATGCCCTTCAAGATTTAAAGTAATTAGTTTAAACTAAGCTGAAATTAACTTAGATTTAAACTTGTATGAAAGTGTGCCTTGCTTTTAAGAGTACATGTTAGGCAGGCTTCAGCACAGTATGACTTCGTCCTCTACATTACCGTAGCAAGCAAAGCAGTTGTTTTCTTTTTCTTCAGGCGCCTGTCTATGGTATGAACAGACTCACGCCTCAGCAACATATATATGCCTATCAACAGCCAATGCATACGCCACCTCTGCAAAACACTTCTTGTATGTTTTCCCAAGAAATATATAGCACACCTCTGCGTTTTGATTCTCCCGCTACTGGGCTCATTTCTCCTCGTGTGGGTGATGATTACTACAATTACAGTGTTCCACAGGCAAGCACAAATCCACCGTTGCCTGAACCGGGCTATTTCACCAAGCCGTCGGTTGCGCCACCGACTTTAAAGCCTGCAGAATCAAAAGTGATAGAGTTTCAGAAAGCTAAATTTGGACAGCCAGCAACAGCAGAAGGATCAAAACCGTGTCTGTCAGCACCAGCGCAGCCAAGTCAGCCAACGACTTTTAAATTCAACACTAACTTTAAGTCTAATGATGGAGACTTTACCTTTTCTGCTCTACAAGTTGCGGCGCAGCCTCCTAATGCAACTTTTAATAGTAGTGAAAGCCTCTTGGATCTTCTGACGTCTGATAAACCTTTACAGGATGATAGATACAGCGAACAAAAACCAGTTAACGATCACGCAAATAGTCAAAGGAATGTCTTCAGTTTTGGCGGTAGACATATTTCAGGCATCTCTGTTAGAGAAGGCATGGGACAAAATGCACCCAAAAGCCTGGGTTTTGAGAAAAATGGTATATTTAGTGTCCAGGAACCAAGCAAGCCTGTATTTATGACTCCAAATTCAGATTTGGCCAATAGAAGTCATGAAACCGAGGGAGGAAGCACCCATGGTGGAGATGAGGATGATGATGGTCCTCATTTTGATCCTGTGGTGCCACTCCCTGACAAGATTGAGGTGAAGACAGGTGAGGAAGATGAAGAAGAATTCTTTTGCAACAGAGCCAAACTCTTTCGTTTTGATGCAGAATCGAAAGAATGGAAAGAAAGGGGTGTTGGAAATGTCAAAATACTGAAACACAAAGTATCTGGCAAATTTCGTCTCTTAATGAGACGGGACCAAGTGCTGAAAATCTGTGCAAATCACTACATAAATACTGATATGAAATTAACTCCAAATGCTGGATCGGATAAGTCATTTGTCTGGCATGCTTTAGATTATGCAGATGAGTCACCAAAACCAGAACAGCTTGCCATTAGATTTAAAACCCCTGAGGAAGCAATGCTCTTCAAAAGTAAGTTTGAGGAGTCACAGACTATTTTAAAAACCTTAGGGTCAAGTATTGACATGTGTGTGACCCAGAGTAGTGGGAGTGCAAGAGAAACAACAAATCAGGACATCAAGGAGCCTAGCAGATCCGTTTCTGAGACCCCGAACTTTGGCTTTCAGTTCCCGAAAGATGTGGCGAGCAGCGAGTCTGACAGCAAAAGCAGCCTTACGGCTACATCAGCTGTGTCTGGTCCTACCACTTTTTCTTTTGGAAAGGAAGCCCTGCAGACCCATTCTGGTGGGTTTGGGCAGTATCTCTTGAAAAAGGATCAGTGGGAGTGTAAAGTTTGTTTAGTTCCAAATGAGGCAGCGGCAAAGAATTGTGTGTCGTGTCAAAGTCCAAATCCAGATACATGGGAGACGCATGGCACCCCGTTAACTGAATCTGCCGCGAGTCTCAAAGCCAACGGTAACGCTGCGCAGGACAAATTTGGATCTGCTTTTGCTAAAAAGGAAGGTCAATGGGACTGTAATGTCAGTTCGGTTAGAAACGAACCCACTGCCTCCCAGAGTGTCGCCTGCCAGAACCCAGACAAAACCAGTACAGCGGTATCTGGTCAACAGACTCCTCCTAAATTTGGCCAAGCGGTTGCTCCAAAGGCTAGTCAAAATGACTTGGGAACTGCTTTTCCTGAAAAAGGTGGTCAGTGGGACTGCTCTGTATGCCTAGTCCAAAATGAAGCAAAAGATGTGAACTGTCATTCTTGTCAGAGTCCGAACTCACAAAGTCAGCCAAATGTGCCTGTACCTACTGTTCAGGCATCCCCTGCTCCCAGGTTTGGTTCCGTTGCTGATGCAAGTAAGCCACAGAAAAATGGATTTGAAGGCCTTTTTGCTAAAAAGGAAGGACAGTGGGATTGTAGTACTTGTCTTGTGAGGAATGAGGGTTCTTCACCAGCCTGTGTAGCTTGCCAAACACCAAATCCATCTGGTAAGCCTGCCAGCGATGCTTCATCAACACCTGCTTTTGGCTTGAAAAGTAAATTATCTGAGCCTGTTGGAGGACAGTTTGGAACAGGCTTTAAGTGTGATTTCTTAGAAAAGGGCTTTAAGTTTGGTCATGCTGAGCAAGGCAAGACACCACCGTTTACATTTCAGGTTCCTTCTGATACTGAAGCTAAGCCTGCAAAGGAAGGATTTAGCTTTTCAATGCCAGTGCCTGCAGAGGGATTTAAATTTGGGATACAGGAGCCTAGTAAAAATACTGCTAAGAAAGACGAGCTATCCAAAGAGTGTACAACTGGCTTCTTAAAAAGCATTGATGAAAAAGACAAAAAGGAATTGCCTTCAGATAGTGGAATTACATTCCAGTTTCAAGAAACAGCAAACAAGGAGAGAGGTGACTTCGTTTTTGGGCAGAATAGCAGCAATTTCACTTTTGCCGAGCTTGCAAAAAGTACTCCTAGGGAAAGCTTTCAGTTTGGCAAAAAAGACCCTAACTTCAAAGGCTTTTCAGGTGCAGGTGAAAAGCTGTTTTCTTCGCAAGCTTCTAAAACAGATCACAAAGCGAGCACGTCTGCTGACCTTGGTGAGAAGGATGATGATGTGTATAAGACTGAGGACAGCGATGATATTCATTTTGAACCTATAGTTCAGATGCCTGAAAAAGTAGAGCCGTTTACAGGAGAGGAAGACGAGAAAGTGTTATATTCCCAAAGAGTAAAGCTGTTCCGGTTTGATCCAGAAACCAGCCAGTGGAAAGAACGTGGGGTGGGCAATCTGAAAATTCTTAAGAACGAAGTTAATGGCAAAGTAAGAATATTAATGCGGCGTGAGCAGGTACTGAAGGTGTGTGCAAATCACTGGATAACAACAACAATGAACTTGAAACAGCTGTCTGGCTCAGATAAAGCGTGGATGTGGATGGCCAGTGACTTCTCTGATGGCGATGCCAAGTTGGAACATTTAGCAGCAAAATTCAAGACGCCAGAGCAGGCTGAGGAGTTCAAACAGAAGTTTGAAGAATGTCAGAGGCTACTTCTAGACATACCACTGCAGACACCCCATAAACTTGTTGATACAGGTAGGACAGCTCAGCTGATACAGAAAGCAGAAGAAATGAAGTGTGACTTAAAAGACCTCAAAACATTTCTGACAGATGACAAAACTAAACTGTCGGAAGAGGAAAATGTAAACTCTGTTTGTGCCAGCAATAATACTGATCTGGTCATAAAGTCGCAGGCTGAAAGTACTGGCCCCACTCTGGAATGGGATAACTATGACCCGCGGGAAGAAGCGTTGGATGATAGTGTGAGTAGTTCTGTCTATGCATCACCTCTTGCAAGTAGCCCTGTAAGGAAAAATCTGTTTCGATTTGGAGAGTCTACCACAGGTTTTAGTTTCAGCTTTAAATCTGCCCTGAGCCCATCCAAATCTCCTGCCAAACAGAACCAGAGCAGAACGTCAGTAGGCACAGATGAAGATTCTGATGTTACTCAAGAAGAAGAGAGAGATGGGCAGTACTTCGAACCCGTGGTACCTCTGCCTGACCTCGTGGAAGTGACCAGTGGTGAGGAAAACGAGCAGGTTGTCTTCAGCCACAGGGCTAAGCTCTACAGGTACGACAAAGATGCTAATCAGTGGAAAGAGAGAGGTATTGGGGATATTAAGATACTGCAGAACTACGACAACAAACAAGTGCGTATAGTGATGAGAAGGGACCAGGTACTAAAACTCTGTGCCAATCATAGAATAACACCAGATATGAACATGCAGCAAATGAAAGGGTCTGACAGGGCGTGGGTATGGACTGCGTGCGACTTTGCAGATGGGGAGAGGAAAGTGGAACTTCTGGCTGTGCGATTCAAGCTGCAAGATGTTGCAGACTCATTTAAACAGATTTTCGATGAAGCAAAGCATGCCCAAGAGAGGGACACACTGATAACGCCTCTTTCTTCTCGCGCTAATACACCGAAGGAATCTCCTTGTGGTAAAAACGCAGTAGCTGTGCTGGAAGAAACTACCAGAGAAAGAACTGACCTCAGCCATGCTGATGATGCTCCTGATGGAACTGTAGAGGCCGCAGAGGTGTCAAACACTTCCGAAACTCCAACAAAAACAGTGGTTTCTCCTCCAAAGTTTGTATTTGGATCAGAATCTGTCAAGAGCATTTTCAGTAATGAAAAGTCAAAGACATTCACGTTTGGAAACACTTCAGCTACTGGTTCTCTCTTTGGCTTCAGCTTTAATCCTCCAAAGAAGAGTGAGGACCAGATGCCGGTGTCTCAGGACACAGCTCAGAAAGAACCAGAAGTCTCTGAACCAACAAAAAGCTCTGGTGCTTCTCAGAAGCCTCTAGACGGCAAGGTCGACAACTTGCCTGCTTCAGCACAAGATGGACCCTCGAACTTCTCGTTTAGGCTTCTGGAAAAAGGTGAGTGTCAATTAAACTAGTAATTAATTCAACCTGTATGACTTATCAGTTATCTCTCTGCTATATGTGACTCTTTGTCTCAGTGGTTTCTTTTGGTCCTAATGTGAGTATCCAAATCTTCTCAAGTTTCACCTAACAGTGAATTTTAATTGATAATTACTTCCATATGCAGGTGTGTGGTGCAGGATGGAGTTTCATTGATTAGTGAGAACACTAGGGGATTTGGAGTAGGAGCTGTAGCTCTGTGAAGTGCTGTACCTGAACTGTAGGCTTTAAGTGATGAAAGAAGGAGCTGTGGATTCATTTTTTGAGACTTTAATAGGTTGTTGGATTGGTAGTGTATGTATGTGGGCCTTTGCTCTGAGTGGTAAAGTGTGAGAATACTAAATGCATGCTTCAGCTAAAATTTGAATTATTCCAATGATTGAACGGATGGGTGTTCTAAAACTACTCTCTATATGTTTGTGTAAAGTCTTAATTGTTGGCCTCTGCAATTTCAGATGTGTAGCATAAATAATACCAGATGTTAGCCTATTTCCTTAGCCTGAAAAGAGATCGTGTGATTAGACCCTCACTTACGCAATTTCTGACACTGAAAAAGACAGGCTTGCAGAAGTTGTGGCGGTGACACGACCACTATAACGTGCTCAGGCGTCTTTGTGAGAAGAATGCTGTTTACTAGCACTTTAATGGCAGAGTACTTCTCTTCGAAGGCTTCACGTGCTTCCCATCAGTCCAAAACTGTTTGATCAGATGGTAGCTTTTAATTTCCATACTAGTCACAGAATTAGGAAGATGTACTGCCTGTTTATTAACTAAAGTATAACGAAGTGACGTGGCGGAAGATGGTTGTGGCAGACTACTCAGGTGGGTTGGATAAGCTTGTGTAGAGTTAACAGAGGAAACTTACTGCTGTGAAATATGACTATGGAATGCTTCCAGAAAATAGATGTCTGTTCTACCCTTTCAACATTCCAGGTAAACACTTATATCCAAACAATTTATTTTTTTTAGGATTTAATTTTAGCCTCTTTAAATCTAATCCAATGGCCTTTTGGACAAGCACACCTCCCTTGCAACCTGATAGTAAAGGTATTTACATGCTGCACTGAATGTGTGATAAAAACACGTTTGGCAAAGCAGTTGGCTCAGTAATCCTAATAATTAACATGCATGCTGAAGAAGAGTAAGCTGTTTGTCAGGCTACTTTATGTGCCCTGTTGGGCAACGTCTCTGGCCTTCAGTATGTTAATATGAGCTAGCACAATGGATGGCCCTGTTTAAGCTTTTGGCTTCTGTTTGCCTTATTTTCTGAGGGTGTCTGCCTTGCCCGTCTCTGTCACAGTTTTACTGAACATGCACACTGGATCTCTTAAATTTCCCTTTTCTAAAGAAATTAAATTCTCCCGTTATTTTTAGTGTATATACCTCTTAGTGCCTGAGGTCTTCCACTTCAATGAAATATGCTTGAAGATCTCAAGACAGGTTATCCAGTAAAATGCTTGAATGTATTTAGCCCCTCTCTTGGAAGTGTTTAATTTGGTTTCCCAATTATCGATAGTTAACTACCGCACTTGTGAAAAACAAGGAGCGCACAGCAATGAGAAAGCTGACTCCTTAGCTACTGCTTATGTGTATATACTTCATGTACAACATGAGGTTCGCCTTAGCTGGTCAGAAAACTTTTGCCGAGGGACCAATTTGTTAACATTCAGAACCTGTAACCAAAACCGTTACAGCTTGTAGTTTGATTACATGTCACTGTAAGGCGTTACTAACGGTGCTTCTTGCAAGTATGCTTGCTGTAAGCATGCTCGGCTTACACTGTTCAACAGCATTTTAGTTTTAAAAGGCAAATTTTTATTCTAGTCTGCACAGGGCAGTCTTTTAATGTGGGTGTCTTACACTGACATTTTTAAACAATATGTCATTCCAAGCACCATTTTCCCCAAATTTTATTTCTGAAGAAACTGTGTTTATTTAATACTGAACTCCTGTTCTGTGTATTTGATGATCTAAAGTCAACTGTTCTCTGTTCTTAGGCGTCCCTGTGCATGGAGTTTATTAACAATTCAGTTTTACTTTACTCATTTGATGTCCATGATGTGAAGTGATCAGCATTCTATGCCAATGCTCACATTGCAAGAACTTTTTTACTACCTCAGATTGGTCCTGTTTTTTACACTAGGCGTGTGTGAGAGTGGGTGTGTGTATAGTTTAAAAACAAACAAAGAAAGTATCTCTTTCTGGTACTTCGGGCTGTTCTTCACTTCTACTTTTCTGATAAGTAGGGTATGATTATATACTTAGTGGTTATTAACAGTTGATAGTTGTCTTCAGTGTAGCTTTTTGGTGGCTTTGTTTTGCGCTCTGACTTAATAGCCCATGACTTCGAGAAGTCCTTTCTAAATTAGGTTTTCAAGCCTACCCAATGTAAATACAATCTGAGGCTTTCTCATGGGGAACATCTGCTGAGGAGTAGCTTCTGAGTTGTCCTAGAGCAACCTTCAGAAGAAATTTATGGTTCTGTACCACCAGAAGTACTTAAGTTTCTCAGGTCAGGTGATACGCTTGTCTAATGCTTTACAAGTCTGAAATAAAGTTGTCAGTTGCATGTATCAGTTACATACATTAAGGTTTAAACTGGTGCTTTTCTCTTACATCCTGATACATGCATGAGAAAAATATAGCAATATTGTGATTAGCCTAGATATTCAGGCCTGTCTGGTCTTAATGTAATTTTAAACAAAAGCAACAATATAATACATCAGTGAAAAGAACTGTTGTGCATGGTATTAGTGGGTTTTTTGGTTCCTTCCATATCCTAACAATGTTTTGTGTGGAATTTTTCCCCTGAGGAGAACGTTCTATTATCACAAAACCAGCAGTCTTTTAAGAGTGTTGTACGTATGCATGGCTCTTCGTTTTCATGGCTGCCTGCAAAGATATTTTTAAGCTGTTTGCTGCATTTTTTGAGTAAGAAAATTTAACTTTCTTGTGAGGAGAAACTGACTTAACTAAGCGAACATCTTGCTCAGTTTTAATATTCTGAGGGCAAAATACATGTTGTAATATTAATCTTTGAACCCTTTTGTCACTTTGAGTGGATGTTTGGAACTCTGGAATCTCAGTCCAGTGTTTGATAGAGCTGCTTCGTGGGGAACTTTATCTGTGGGTTACTCTGAAGTGACTCTTTAAAGTATTTCTCTTACTCAGCTGCTTTGAACAGAGGCTACTGAAAGAGACTGCATGAGAATTTTTTGGGAATGCTGCCTGTCGAATGTGATGCACTGTATCACCTGTTGCCAGGGTCTTCTAGATAGCTTTATGCTGCTCACGCTTTCGCCGCCTACCTGACTGACTTTGGAAGAACTGTTGTTGAAAATGCATTTTTGAAAATTCTTCAGTCCTAAGGAAAGCTGTTTTTTGCTGTAACTTAATGGCTGTGGGAGTAAACGCTACACGCTTACACCTCTGTGGTGAACTTGGAGTAAGCTTACTCAGTCCAGTTGGAGACATCTGCTGAACGAAGCTTATTGAATAAAACTGTCGTGGTTTAAATACATACTGATATGTAGGATACCTAGGTATCTTGATAACCTGGTACTAGAGGTACTGCAGATTTAAAAATCAGCTAGGGTTAGTGAGTTTTCTGCATAAGATTTTGAGGAAACTTATGAAAACATCTGACAGCATGCTGTCATCATAGGAACTTTAACTGCTGTTCAAGAATTTTATGCTACATTTGCTTTATACAGACTCAGAAGAGCTATTGAAATAAAAAAATGTGAGCAAAAAGGATTACTCTACAAGACTCTGGTAGTGGTTTTGAGCTACATTCTGGTATATAAATGCGTGAAACAACCTTGTAATCAAAGGGAGAGTCAATTGGGGCAGAGGTTGGGGAGGGAACACTTCGGGGGAAAAAATACTTCAATTTGAACTAGTACTTTGGATTTTGCTTTTACTCTACTATTCCTTATATTGCTCTTAATCTATTAGAAGGTACTAGTGGGAAAACTACTTTTAAAAAATAGATTTATTTCAGTGTGTCAGGATGGAGGAGTGTGTCTAAATATTACACTTGTGTCCTTGTCTCATTTTGCAATGGTGAATATCAGATTGCATGAGTAGGAAAATCGGAGTTCTTCAGGAACTGAGTAGTCTGGTTCCTAGCTGAAGGTTTACATTCCCACCGACTGCACTGTGCCACAAACTTATGGAAAGAACAGTGAGCCTTTGGGAGCACCCTTCTGCTGACTAGTTTAACTCAAACCTGGAGAATGTTAACAAATAACTTGACTTACTAAAGCAAACTGTCCTGAAAAACAGCCAGTGCCTGGTGGATATTGCTGTCCTTGTGAGGTAATTCGTATAAATAGGAAACAAATTTGTTGTTACCCCCAAACTCCCCGTCTCAAAACAACACTAAAGCCCAACCTAAACAAACAGAACCCCAACCAAACAATAAATGATGCCTAAACTGGTATATGCTTCCATTATCTCATAATAAACTCCAATCTTCATTTCCAAATCTGTCTGATTGTTCTTGTAGCCCTATGTTTTTCTGCAGTTTGCTCCAGGATGTGCTTTCGGCTTTAACCTTTGATTGCGCACTGGTGTTTTCCATACAAGTGGAATGGACAATTTAAATGTTGAAGGAGAGAGAAGAAAAAGCTATACAATGAATTTGATATTGGTATTTGTCTTTGGAAAAGCTAGTTAAACAGGCTGAAAGCAGTATTTTCCATTGTTCAGTAAGATGGAACTAAAAATTACTTCACTTTTGTAAAAAAAGTTTTGGCAACAGCTATTATGGTAAATTGAGATTGGCTAATAAAAAGCTCAGGTTCCCCACAGGCAATCTGAAGTAAGTTCTATTTGGTTGCTGTTTGTTTTCTAGAACTTAAAGTACTTTTAAACAATGCAATAGGGTATGTTGCTGTGGACAACTTCACTTTGTCTTTTTTCAGGCCTGAAATGTGCCTCTCTACTTCTCGATATCATCTGTATCTCTCTTCTCAAATCAAACACAATTCAACTGGAGGGTTTAAATGATCCTTGTAACAGTATAAAGATGCCGGCTTGTCTCTGTTCTGATACTGGAATTGCAGAGGCAATAGAACAGGATGTAGTTGGGCATGCAGGTTAGAATTTCTTAAGTTTTAACAGGATGCTCTGTCCTAGCATCTTGTAACTTTGATTTTTATTTACTGGGGATCAACAGAAAATATGTAGGTTCCAAATATATTTCTAACACCCTTAGACTTAATTCGGTTTTGTAATAATGTCAGTGTGGGGTTAATGTTATTCCCTGTTCTGAAATTATTCCGTTCTAATGGTTTGTTCAATTTCTGTGAAAAGCTGAGAAGACAACAAAGCCAGAAGATGATCTTCCATCTGATGAGGTTATAATAGTTTACGAGTTAACTCCTACCCCTGAACAGAGAGCTCTTGCCGGCTTCCTCAAGCTACCTTCAACATTCTTCTGTTACAAGAACAAGCCTGGATATGTGAGTGACGATGACGACGATGGTAAGGAGTGCCAAAGTTGATCTTTGTGTTGCCTTTCTTTGGGGAAAGGGTGTAGTGAACCCTCTAGTGTCCAGAGGAGGGTGACCAAGATGGTGAAAGGCCTCAAGGGCCAGACTTGAGAGGAGTGGCTGAGGTCACTGGGCTTGGAGAAGAGAAGGCTGAGGGTTGACCTCATCGCCATCTACAACTTCCTGAAGGAAGGCATCGGAGGAGGAGGTGCTGATAATCTCTGTAGTGACCGGCAGCAGGACACAAGGAAATGGAATGAAGCTGGGTCAGGGGAAGTTCAGGTTGGACATTTAGGAAAAGGTGGTTCTTGGAGAGAGTGGTCAGTGCAGGATCACCAGGGCAGTATTCATGGCACCAGGCCTGTCAGTTCAGGGAGCATCTGAATGATGCTCTTAGTCGTTATGGTTTAGTTTGCGAGGAGCAAGGAGTTGGACTCAATGATCCTTATAGGTCCCTTCCAACTTGAGTTGATTCTATGAGAACTGTCAGAACTGTTAGACACTCGAATATTTTTGTTTGGACTGATGGGAAATAATGCTGCCACCTTTGTTATGGCCAAAGATGTACACTCAGGTCTTTGGGACAGAACAGTACAATGAAGGCCCAGGAATGACAAAAGGGGATTTGTATTGGTGTCTTACAGGTGCTGACACTCATATTACCAATGCAGTTGGTTGGGTAAGACCATATTACCAATGCAGTTGGTTGGGTAAATAATTGGATGTTTGAGCCTAGTCTCATTTGAGGAAGGGCTTACTTCTCTAACTGTTTTTAGAGACAAGTGCAAGGCAGTCTTCATCAAGAAGGAACGTGCTCAGGTTCCCTGAATGCTAGACTGATGGCTTGGTGTTCTTCTGAAGCAAATCCCTAACACAAAACTGAAATATTTTATATCACATCTTCTTGCATGCAACTAAATTACTCAATTTATTCAGCAGCAAATATGTTAAAAGGAGGTTCTGAAGCATTGTATTCAGCAGAAAATGGGAGAAGACAAGCCCCCTCCCACAAATATCTGAGTTTGCTAGTTTTTATGTATCTTCAGTCTTCCTTCCCAGTTGTGTTTAGTGTTACTCTTAATAAAATCACTCAATGAGAAATGTATTTTCTGACCACAAAACCTGTGCCATATGCATCCATGACAATCTAGGCTGAGAAAAGTGTCAGCAGCACACTGAAGCACCTGTATGCCCGACAGGAGGTGAAAGCTGACTTGCTGCCTGGTGGATCTCTTAAAACATAAGCAAATACTGTGCATGCTCGTTAGACTTGTGAGTCAGGAGGGCTTAGCAGACTCCTCTGTACTTGGAGGATGCCTGAGAACTTATGCTTGTTTCCTGTATTTAAGATGAAGATTATGAAACAGCTGTTAAGAACCTCAATGGAAAAATCTATCCCAGCGATTCAGAAAAGAAAAAGAAACTGCAAGATCCTGTAAAAGGTACGTCATAAAACACAGTACTTAATTTATTATATACTGAAACACAAGCTCTGAATCTGAAGAACACTTGGGCACTGAGATTAACTTCGTTCCTTGAGATGGTTTTTAGAAGCACCGATGCTGAGAGCAGAGAAACTACATCACAACATACAGCTTTGAGCTCTCGATTTTGAACTGCTTATTAGCAGTAAAGTGGTACCTGAATGAGAAACGTGCATTTTAGCTGGCCTCAAAACAGGAGTATCTAAAGCGTCTTCTTACTTTCAGCCCTTTCTCTTGAATATGGAGAATTCATCTTGGCCTGATACTGTACAAGATAAAAGTTGTCTGTATCTCTGAATACTTGCTACTTCTGCAGATACTCGATTAAACCAAGCTTACGAGTTAATAGTGTTCAGTTAAGAAGATAGTCTTTATACTAAAAATATGGGTATAGAAGATTGAAATTGCTGCTGTTTACATCTGCCTTGGCTGTGCCTCAGACTTCAGCGTTGCATCACTGAAAATCTGCATGGATAGTTCTAGAAGTGAAGGCTGAAGGGTTTTGAGGCTATGTGCTAGGAGGAGGTGGTGTATATTGAGTTATCTGACGTATGACCAAATGTTGAAGGAAGCTAGTAGCAGTGGCAGCTGCAAGATTGAACTCTTCATCATTGCATGGAAATTCCCTGATAGCAATAAAGAACTGTGTGGTGGATTTCTAATTCTAGTCACCCCAGGTGGACGTAAGGTGGTCTTCATTTCTACTGTTTAAATAGTAATGCTCTTTGAAAAACTCTTGAAGTCCTTACTTCCAGTTGCTTTGGCATTCAGGAGGTTATTTTATAATGCAGGTGCCAAAAATTAATTCAGTATTTAGCTGCCTTCCCAGCTACTTTCCACTAATCTTTATTCTTTGCAGTAGACATCACAGGAAAAAGCGAATTTGACAATGAAAGAGAATGTGTTACTGCTTGGGAAAAGAAACCAACTCCTGAGGAGGAGGCTAAAGCAACAACTCTGCAGGATCCTTCTGCATCTGTCTGTGGTGTCAGTAGTGATACTGAAGATGGCAGTCCAGAAAACTTTGAGACAGAAGTTAAAATTCAAGAAACAGAAGTAAGAACTAAATCTCTACTAAAGTTTTTGTCATTAAACTTGGACAGTTACTTCATGTACATGTGAGACTTCACATAGTTTTCACCTTGTCAGAGCTAAAATATCCAGTGGGGAAAAACTATTTGACTGTCAAAAAAGAGACTGTGGCTGTGGCTCAAGTCTTTGCCAATACTGAAACAGAAGCTTAGATCTTAAGTTCCTTGGGAAGGGAAAGCAGGTACAGCTGTTCTCATAAAGTATAAACTGCTTTGGCTAGTAAAATTACTTCTAATGTATACATAAAGACTGATTTCAGAAGATAATAGTATTTTTTTGAAACATGCTACTTCAGAGGTGCTTCAGTCAAGTTCCTGTGTGTGTTAAATTTAATGAAAAACTTAAATCCTACAACTATTTTTTTCTTGGTGTTCTTTCATTTTTCTAAAACAACTATTTAGTTTCCCAGTGAGGTGATTTGACTGTTAGGCTCTTCTAGCTCACTTGCTTATTTCTTTACTTTTTTTTTTTTTTAAATTAATCTCAGGGAAATGAGGTTACAAGCTCAACTGACTTAGTCTGTACCAGTAAGGAAGAAGTACCTACTCCATCAACCGGTGAGGTGACAGTATTTCTCCAGTCAGCTGCTGACAGTGAAGAACCAGATTCCACCACGGAAACTGTGCATGGATCACAGGCTTCATCAGGGGCTGATGACAAACCTGTAGACTTGTCAACTAAAAAAAGTGATTCGGACTGTCCAGAGTCAGCACAAGGTGAGGTCAGGGCTATGGTCTGTTCTTTTTGTAGGAATGTAAGTATGCTTTTCTGTAGATAAACTAATCTGCTATAGTTGTGCCTTGGAGAGAAGTAGTGCCATTACTGAATTAGAAGCATGAGTACCAGTCTAGAAAAAATGTGACTGGGGATTAAAATAATGCTATGCATCAGATTTCTGGTATGTTCAAATGGCACTACTACGGAGCAAAGCTACTGTCTGTTGTATAACTTATATATGATGTACTTCCTGTCGTTAGTTTACTGTTAAATACCACATGCATACACTAAAGCTCTGTGGATCTGCACAGAAGTAGCATGCTGAAACTCTCACACAGTCTTGAGCCCTGTTTTTTTTTTTTTAAACCATAATAAATGACTGTCACCATAAAAATGTTATGCAGACTTTAAATTTATTGGAAGGTTAAAATAGCATAGACATCTCCAATTTATTCTTGTGACTACACAATGTTAAACACATTTTATTTAAGAAAGGAAAGGAAAAATCTTTCACCTTCCCCTCTTACTTGACAGAAAACAGAGTCATCTCATTTGGCTTCGGCAATACTACAGGCTTGTCATTTGCAGATCTGGCTTCCAAAAACTCTGGAGACTTTGCTTTTGGCTCAAAAGGTGAGTTAAACCAGTCTCTGAGACAGACACTCAGATGGACTTCTGTTTCATACAATATACCTTTTGTGCACCAAATTTCTACTCATCGATCAGTTAAGTGTTTTGCAAGTTTTTGTCAGGAAGAAAAAAAAAACTACTCAAAGTTTAAAATGTAACTCTTAATTGTAGATAAAAACTTCAAATGGGCAAATACAGGAGCAGCTGTGTTTGGAGAGACAGCCCGTAAAGCTGATGAAGATGAAGGTGGTAGTGATGATGAGGTGGTACATAGTGATGATATCCACTTTGAGCCAATTGTGTCTCTACCAGAGGTAAGGGGACTTCTGGAATATAAAACAGCATTAAGATAAGCATGTCTAAAGTTTGTTTGTTTTTTTGTTTTTTTTTTAAAAAAGGCTTTGAACTCACTATCTTTGCTTTGTGTTGTGTGCTGTGTTCCTTATTTCTTGCACTGCCTGTGTAGAAACACCTGCTGGTTTGAATCGTGGTACAGCACTGGGGAGGTGTCTGGTGCATCAGTTACCATCTTCAAAGTCCATGCCATGATGCCTTGAGTGTTGATCAGGATGCAAATCCGTACACACGAACTGTAAAAGCTGAAATGGATTCATTATGGCACAGTTAAAAACCGAGTGGGGGGGAGATAAATAACTCTTCGTGTTAATACAACTTGGCTGTCGCTTTGTGTCAACGACTTGTAGGTTCAGTTCTGCGAAAGCCATGCCAACTTAGAATTTTTAGGCTAAGGTAGGCGAGAGGTGGCTAGAATCACTAAGCAGTAAAGGTGCGGTAGAGTTAACCTCACCTGAAGGCTAAGGGAACTGACTTTGTTAGTTTGAAAAGACATTCTTTTCTTTTTCAAGGAGTAGGAGAACCTTCAGCTTTGAAGTGGGGGCTTATAACTCTGCGAGTGAGGCTTCACAGATTTGTTCATGTCTTGATTTGGTATTTAGCCTTGGTATGCCTAGTAACCATTTCAGACTTCTGAGTCTTGTTGTCTGGCTTTCCTGTAAATAATATGATGTAATTATAGATCAGTATAATTTTGTAGCAAGACAGAACACAAACAGTATGCAGTGTCCTTGAATTTGAACAGAAAATCTGACATAGTTGTAACATGCCTTCCACCACCTTCTTCAAACTTGTGTACACCTTTGCTCGTTGGTGTGTCATTCCGTGGTTTTCTTTCTTCCCTTACTTGCTGCTTCTCTTCAGTCCCATTTCTCCCTACACAAGTAGTTGTTTGTCATGTATTTCTCCAATTCTCCCAAGCATTCCTTGTCTTTGGAAGAGGTGTTAACTAAATGAGGCTACAGGTCAGTAATACGCATACATTAAGCGAGGAGGAGATGTGGCTGTCAGGCCTCTGTGTAACACAGTTGTTCATTCTCTTCAAATGCAAATATCAAGTACTTTAGCAATGTTCAGAAGGTAACAACTGGAATGGTAATAGTACTGTATCATTTGATAGTTTTCTTTTAAAGAAAAGAAAAAAACCTCACCCCAGAAGCAAAAACCAACACACATGCACCAAAAACCATGTGCAGCATGGCAAAGTAGTACTGCAGTAGTAGTAGAGCTCTTGAAGTCTGAAAAGGCTAGATGCTTCACTCAGTGATGTGGGGTGAATATGGTGCTGGACAAAAGAACACATGGAATAATTTTCCACTGTAATATGTCAGAATCATTGTAAGTGTATGTAAGACACTAATATTATTGGTGACAGCAGCTCTCTGGGAACTCAGGGTTCTCTATTGTGCTACTTTTTAGGTGGAGGTAAAATCTGGGGAAGAAGATGAAGAAATTCTCTTCAAAGAGAGGGCAAAACTTTACAGATGGGACAGAGATGCTACACAGTGGAAGGAGCGTGGTGTTGGAGAAATAAAGATCCTCTTCCACACACAGAAGAAATACTATAGAGTCCTAATGAGAAGGGACCAAGTTCTTAAAGTCTGTGCAAACCACGTCATCACCAAAGAAATGAACTTAGTGCCCTCTGATACATCGAACAATGCTTTAATTTGGACAGCTACAGATTATGCTGGTGAGTTTTCTCAGATGGTTTGTTTTTTTCTAGGTGGTCTGTAGGTTGAAGTTTAGTTTTTCCCCAAAAGTTTCTGACTATACTGAATACAACCAAAGAAACCTGTTCTCGTATTTCTTTTCAGATGGTGAAGTAAAAGTAGAACAACTGGCAGTCAGATTTAAAAGCCAAGAAATGGCTAATTCTTTCAAGAGGAGGTTTGAAGAATGCCAGCTAAGCTTGTCGGAACTACAGAAGGGACATGTATCTCTGGCAGCAGGGCTGTCAAAGGACACCAACCCTGTTGTGTATTTTGAAGTTTCTGCTGATGATGAACCTTTAGGACACATAACCATGGAGCTGTTTTCAAATATCGTCCCTCGAACTGCTGAAAATTTCAGGGCCCTGTGCACAGGAGAGAAAGGATTTGGATTCAAGAACTCCAGCTTTCACAGAATAGTCACTGACTTTGTGTGTCAGGTAAGTGTAACAGGAAGACTCCTGCCAAGATTCATCATCTTGACTAACTGTGGCACTTCAGAAAAATCACTTATGCAGGATAGCATGTTCTTGTTGGCAACATGAGTCCGGTGTGCAAGGTAGTTTCATCTGCCCTTCTCCTACAAGGGGATGAGAAATGGTGCAAGCAACACATGCTACCCTAAGCCAAATGCTTTTTACTTGCATCTGCCAGCTGCCTGATGGTTAGTGTTACCTAGTGCTGCTGTGTTAGGGTGGAAGGAAAAACAGAGATAGAGAGCTCCTCTCACAATGGACAGGAGGGCCCGTTGCTGAACAGGAATACCAAGGAAAGTAGGGGTTCCCAAAACGACCATTCAGCCCTCTCTCTCTTGCTACAGAGAGGAACTTTCACATGCTCACCTGCTAAGAACACTTGTTTTCCACACTCCTCTTAGATTTTGTAGTATGCTTCGTATTTCAGACAACATGCAATTTAAAACTGATACTCCAAATACTTTGGATGCTCAAGTTTCTAAAAGACAACTTCTGGACCTCGTTACCATGCACTGGCCTTCCTTAAAATACCCAAATTTTTCACCAAGAGCATCTGTAACAGGCAGAATGAACCACCTCCCCTACACACTACACTAATCCTCCTGCATGTCATGTCCCTGAACATGAGGCGTGACTTTCCACAAACGCAGAAGTAGACAGTAGTGAACGGCTTGTCACCAGCATAAAAAATGGTTCTGGCTCTTGGTTAAGCATTGCCTGTGCCTGAAGTGTGCCCTTCACGGCTCTCTTGCTAAGAAACTTTGCCTTTCTGATGAGGAAAGCAGCATTGCTCATTTAGGGTTTCAGCTTGTTTCAGGGTATCTCACGTGCTGTAAGAAGCAGACTTTTAACAGTTAACCACACCGTCTGTACCCTGACAAAAAGTAAGCTTTTAACACATGAAATCAGTGTATTCTAAGTGCTTTGCTTTGCCTACGCTTTCTAGAAGGTACAGTGAGAGGCTTTTCAATGAGAATTAAGGCTTTCCTTCAAAGAGATGATAACCTATACAGTCACCTCTGCGTGCATAGTCAAATACTCAGGAGCCAGAAGCTTGCTGCCTTGCAGGAAGACAAAAGGCACTGCTCGCTAGCAGCAGCTGCTCTCCTAAACAAGCAGTAATGTGGGAAAAGCTGCTGCCTGCACAGGAGCAAGAAATTACTGATCGTTGGTGCCTTAACCTCTTTCAGTGGATCAGTTCTGTGCCTGCAGGGGCTAAGCAAGGGCAGACCTTCAGTGAGGTAATGCAGGTCACAGCTGGTCAGAGGTGCAGGCAGTGGGGAAGATGGGCCTGGAGGAGTGATCACCGTGTGGAGCAGGAAGATAAAATGCTGTGTTTAGAGTAAAAGAGGGGGTAAACTTTCCACTAATGCTTCCACAACCATGAACAAAGCTGAAGCTGGGATGCCTGCTATCTAAGTAAATACAGTACTAGTGAAAACTAAGAAGTGAGTTCTTCCAGAGAAGTTTTTACTGTTGAAAGGGAATGGGATTGTGCTGTTGCTTTCATGTTTTGGGGCTTGAAAGTTAATGCTGTGACTTGTATTTTTTTTAAGGGAGGTGATATAACTAACCATGATGGAACAGGTGGACGGTCAATTTATGGAACAGCATTTGAAGATGAGAATTTTGAAGTGAAACACACCGGTCCTGGATTGTTGTCCATGGCAAACAGGGGCAGGGATACGAATAATTCTCAGTTTTTCATAACACTTAAAAAAGCAGAACACTTGGACTTCAAGCATGTGGTGTTTGGATTTGTGAAAGATGGAATGGATGTTGTGAAAAAGATTGAATCCTTTGGTTCTCCTAAAGGGCTAGTAAATGGAAGAATTGTCATTACAGACTGTGGACAAATATAGAATTGTTGCTTTGAGTATACAGATGTTCTAGCAGTATAAATCAGTATTTAGATGTTATTGACTAATTATTTCAATTTCTTAATGGACACTTCTGATGTATAAATGTAAAATTACAGCTTATAGTTTGGGTTTTTTATGTGTTCTGATTTGATTTTTTTGCATGTTAAATAAGTTCAGACACTGGCATATTTCAGGTGTATTTGTGTTATCCTGACATATTTGTATTAAATGTCAAATTTTAAAAAATAAACCTTAGTCTTCTTAAAATAAATCTCTTGTCTTCACTCTGGTTTGTTTAAAAAAAAAAAAAAAGGAAAAAAAAAAACCCCCACAAACTTACCTATTTGGCTTCCTGCTCTCAGATCTTCTGAATACATTAATTGTAGGTGCTAATTGCTGGTCAGTAAGCTGAAGGCCTTTGCAACTTGCTATTCTGATGTGCAGAAAGCAAGCTGAGGCAGCGAGGAAGTAGACGCTGGTTTATGCTGTCTGAAGCCTCTGCGCACAGCACTGCAGCATTTGAAAGCTAGAGCATAGTTCTCATGTTCTAAGTCTTTGTGGGAAAAATATACCAACTTATTTTTGTGTACATAGAGGATTTCTAAATTGTTTAGTGAAAACCATCTACTTGACCCTGGGATGTTTTCCTGAAATACTGTAGTATGACCTACTCTCTTCTCAATAGGTCTATTTAGCTTCATTTCCTGTGGGAGACTTGTCCCAATGCTGGGTGCTTCACAGAGCCACAGAACGGTTTGAATTGGAAGGGACCTTAAAGACCATCTAGTTCCAACCCCCCTGCCATGGGCAGGGACACCTTCCACTAGACCAGGTTGCTCAAAGCCTCATCCAGCCTGGCCTTGAACACTTCCAGGGATGGGGCATCCACAGCTTCTCTGGGCAACCTGTTCCAGTGCCTCACCACCCTCTCTGGGAAGAATTTCTTCCTGATATCCAATCTAAACCTCCCC
>NW_010247685.1:34620-34921 GCF_000690775.1 Eurypyga helias
GCGATTCCTCTGTCCGTGTCGCTGACGAAGATGTCAAACAGTACCGGTCCCAACGCCGCTCGTCCCCGCTCCCCACGCAGACACTGAGCCCTTGAACACAACTCTCTGGGTGCGATTCACCCAACTCCTTACCCACCTCGGACGCCTGAGGCTGGCTGTGCGAAGCTGGTGCCGAGGTCCCCTGGGCAGGCAGAGCGAGGTCGGAGCCGCAGGAAGCGCTGTCCCGACGCGGGGGAGGGAAACAGTCGTTGCGGTGGGACGCGGGACCTCCCGGCCCCGCCCGGCCCCGCTGCTCGGCAGC
>NW_010247686.1:0-517 GCF_000690775.1 Eurypyga helias
AGGTTTTTGCCTGTGGAGCCTCGCCTCTCCGAGCAATCCGGGTTTTTCCCGCTCCCGGAGCGCATTTCCCAGGTGAAGGAATCCACGCGCTGGCCCGGCGAAGGCAGGGGTCTGCCGGCGAGCTCCTTCCCACGTCGGGGAGCGAGCTGTTACCACCTGCAAGCGAGTCGCTCCCCAACGCCAATGGTGGCCAGAAACGCGGGGTTTTACATCTACTTTTGGTATTTTTAAGCCAATAAACTCAGTGAAGCATCTTTAAAATCATCTGCTACAACGGCTGCTACAACGGCTGAGGGGGATGAAGGGGAGGGAGGGGTGGGGAAAGCAAAACAAATCCAGAAGAAAAGAAATCCCAAAGTGAAACCAACAGAAGTAAAAGCGTATGGACAAAACGTGACCTCACATAAAACCATCAGAAGTCGATCGATATTTATTTTAAGCTGAAAGTGGCCAAAATACAGCTGAAAATCGGAGATGAATTTGCTCACCTGATGGGATAGGGCATTAGCCTGCCTAG
>NW_010247687.1:0-217 GCF_000690775.1 Eurypyga helias
AGCTGCCCACGGCGATGCCCACGGAGCTGCCCACGGCCACCGGTACCGCCTGGGGCAACGGCACTGCCTGGTCCCCCCTGCCCGGCCATGGGACCAACGAGACGGAGCCGCAACGGGCCAAGAACGCCACGTCCATCCTCATCGCCATCGTCATCACCGCGCTCTACGCCGTGGTGTGCGTCGTGGGGCTGCTGGGCAACGTCCTGGTCATGTACGG
>NW_010247687.1:313-629 GCF_000690775.1 Eurypyga helias
TACCCACCGGAGGGACAGCGGGGAGCCAGGGGGTGGGTGTGCACCTTGGGTGGGTGTGTGTAGGGCTGAGTGTGCACCTGGGGTGGGGACACTTAGGGGTGAGCGCCTTGGGTGGGTGTGCAGGGGGGTGAGCGTGCACCTGGGGTGGGTGTGCATCAAGTATGAGGTGGCAGCTGGGTCCAGTGTGCACCAGGGATGGGTGTGCACCATGTGCAAGATGTGAGATGTCAGTAGGAGTGAGCGTGCACCGGGTGTGAGTGTGCACTGGGAGTGAGCAGCAGGTGTGAGTGTGCACCGGGTATGAGCGGGCGGCGGG
>NW_010247687.1:1357-1655 GCF_000690775.1 Eurypyga helias
CGGGCCACAGCCGCAAGAGCAAGGGTGGGTGCACAGGTAGCACCGAGACGGGCGCGACGCGCGTGCAAACAGCGAGTGTGCGAGCCCACACGTGCGTGGAGGATGCCCTGACGCTGTGCAAGAGGCAAAGGCGTGCGCGCGGCTCGTTTCCAGCACGCACACGCCGAGAGCCGCCCTGTTTGCAGGGAAGCTCCCGCGCCCCCCACCTCGCACCCACCCCGCAGAGGGGCTGATGGGGTCCCACGGGTACCCACCCCGCTCCATCCCTGGGATCGGGGATGAGCAGGAATTACCCGGC
>NW_010247688.1:0-217 GCF_000690775.1 Eurypyga helias
GACCCAAAGGTAGCAACGGGAATGGTACAATTGCCGCTCTGCGCATGCGCCCCAGCGGTCCTACCGCCCGCCGCGCCGCTCTTAAAAGGGCTACGCCGCTCTTAAAAGGGCCACACCGCTCTTAAAGGGGCCGCGCTCCAGCGATGGGGACCAGGTGTGTGTTCCCGTGACCACCAAAAGAGTTGCCTTTGGATTATTTCAGGCTTTTTTTTTTTTT
>NW_010247688.1:409-1772 GCF_000690775.1 Eurypyga helias
CATGCGGAGGGGAGAGGCAGGCACCACCCTGCCGTGTTGACTCAGCGGGGTTTAGCCTCAGTTGCTGCAAAATCCATGCCCCCTACGCCCCCCCCCCCATCGCGCCTCACCTGGGTTTCCATGTGCGCTTCACCTTAAGCACCCCCTTGGGTGCGGTGCTAAACCGGGGCCAGGGCTCTGCGGGGAGCCCTGCGAGATGCTAAGGGGAAAAGGGAAGCTGCTTTCCCTTCCCGAACCAGAGCTCAGTCCATACTGGACCTGGCATCGCCCCCCTGGGCCACCACTGCACCCCCAGCAGTGGTCCAGGGCACCCCCGCTCCCCCATCCCAGCCACAGATGCCCTTGGTGTGCCAGCACCGCGCTGTGCTTCCCACCTGGCTTTAAAATCTGCCCTTTCCTGGTAGGGAAACTGAGGCAGGGAAGCGTGGCAATGCCCTGCTGTGGCTCTGGATAGGGCTGGAGGCCCTGCCCTACACCCAGGGCAGGGCTGGCGGTGGGGGGCTGCACCAAGGAAGGGACCAGGATCAGACCCTGCAGCCACTGAGGTCCAACCCAGCTCCCAGAAGCTGGCTGTGCCCTGGGGTGCCAGTTACCTGCGAGAGGATCTTTATTTGTGAGCTTAATTGGTGGTTTTTCACATGCATATTTATATACCTTGGAGACAGGGAAATGCTCCCCTGGAAAACCAGACGGGCGGCTGCTGGTGCAGCTTGGGGTGCTGCAGCCTCCAGCAGGGACACCCCTCCCTGGGGAAACACCTCCTGTTTCCCACCCCCCCCACCATGGGCCAAGGCATCTGGAGCAAAAAAAGGCCAAGCAAGCCATGTGCAGGGCTTGGAAGACCCTAAAACAAGGGCTTTGCCCCTCTTGGGGTTGGTGAGGCTTGCGGACCCCCGGGCAGGGGGATGCCAGCCCGGACACGGGGCTGGACACGCGTCGGGGGTGGGCAGATGCAGGCAGGGCCAGGAGTCACAGTGTGTTTATTGTGGGGAGCGTTTCGGTGGGCACGTACACCCCGGGTACAGCTGGTACGCTGGGTCCTGCCCGGCTGGGGGGGCTGCGGGCAGGGGGAGCTGCTGGATATACACGGAGGGGGATGGGATTGGGCCATCCCGGCTTCTGCGGGTGGTGACACCGCCTCGGCAGCATCCCACCAGCCTGGAGAATCCCACTGGCTTCAAGCATCCCATCTGTATCCACCTTGGAGCATCCTGCTGGCCTCGAGCATCCCACCCTCCTCAGGGCATCCCATCTGCATCCACCTTGGAGCATCCCATTATCCTGGGAGCACTCCAGTGTCCCCGGAGCATCCCATCCAGCCCTGGCAGCCTGGGCACATCCCTGCTGTGCCCCCCTCGCTGCG
>NW_010247689.1:0-2722 GCF_000690775.1 Eurypyga helias
CACCGAGCAGTCCATCCGTCAAACCTGTGTCTCTCCGATGTAGAGACAAGGGTGTCGTGTGGGACAGGAAAGAAGGGAAGATTCAAGTGACAGGACGTATGACACCGAGGCAGGGATTCAGTCATATTAGAGGTTGGTTTTCCATTGCGCTGGTGTAACGTAAGGAGTCAGTGGGCTGAATTCTCACAATGAAGCCCCAAAATAGATGTTGGGCTAAAAACCGTTTAAACAAAGAGCAGTTTCCTTTGCTAGGCAAATACTATTACAAAACCTTTTCAATATGAATGTCTGAATATTTAATGAAACACCTGAAGTTAAAAGAGGGGAAGAAAATTTAAATTTTACCTTTCCTATGAAAAAGACAGGCAGCTTTTGCGGGTGGTCTGAACAGTTTTGGCGGGAAAGCTGCCGTGTCTCCTGCATGCCGAGCGCCAGGCACTGTCAGCCCTCAGACTTCACTGACCCCGGTTTAACTTGTGTCATTTAGCTACGTATCAGTTTGTGATGTGACCACTGGCTATGCTGGAGGATGTTTAGACTCACAGAAGCCAATAAAGTAGATTTTTCATTTGAGAAGTATAAAATTAAGGAGTCTGTAGATACTTCTGTCTCAAATCACTTTGAAAAGAATCGCTAAAGCTTCTGACGTGGTTGATCTAGAGGCAACGTTGACTGCCATCGCAAACCCCTTCCATGATCCTGGGTGCTCGTTAGAACGTTAGGGCTTAACGAGCGTCTCAGCCCTGATCGGCAGCTGAATGGAGGAGTTGGCTCGGGGCCCCGTATTTGAAAGAGAAGGTCAACAAGCTGTTCCCACAGTCACTTCATGAGACAGAGCGTGTGACATCAGGTGCAAAATTTTGATTTGAGGTCTAACTTGGAGTACAATGTAGAATTTATGCAGTGTAAGATAGGTTTTATTTTTCATCTCAGCTTTTTTGCAGTAGTGGAGGGCACTGAAAAAAATTGCTGCCAAGCTTTCTCTTTAGGCAAGAAAGAGAAATGATAAAACCCAGAGTGTAATAAAGTTGAGATAAAGGTTGTTAGCCCCAGGCTATGCTCTTGGTTTGCTTTAGAGTTCAGGGTTTTTTACCCCAAATCTAGTACATCACAGGTATTACTGAAATTTTTGTCTTTAGAGATCATGCATAAACCATTAATTCCTACCCTCATGGACTGAAACCCAGGTGGGATGTGTGTGGAAAGAAAACAGGATACTGGCCGGTTGAGTTGTGTGCTGTTGTGGGTTTTTTTTGAGCTAAATATGAATGTTTTATATAAAATAGATTGGTTTTGGTTGAAATAATCAGTTTTAATCTGGTTTTCTTCTCATTCTCACTTCTTTGTTGTTTTCTGTACCTGGGGGTTTAGGGAGAGAGATCCAGTTCAAGGTTTTATACCAAACACAATTTTTATAACATTTTTATACCAAATTGGCTGCTCGTCTGTTAGGGAGAATGGGAAATCCTCGTCTCATACTCAAGTACTTGATGTACCATACGTTTATTCACAGCTTCAGAGAGTGGAAGGGGTTGGAAGGGACCTCTAGAGCTCATCTAGCCCAACCCCCCTGCCAGAGCAGGATCCCCCAGAGTAGATCACACAGGAACAAGTCCAGGGTCTTTGGAAAGTCTCCAGGGAAGGAGACTCCACCACCTCCCTGGGCAGCCTCTTCAGGGCTCTGTCACCCTCACAGGGAAGAAGGGTTTCCCTCGTCCTGTCACTGGGCAGTTTATGGCCACTGAAACCAAGGCTTTCCAGTTTATGGCCACTGCCCCTCGTCCTGTCACTGGGCACCACTGAGAAGAGCCGGGCCCCACCCTCCTGACACCCACCCTTCAGACACTGATAAGCATTGATAAGATCCCCCCTCAGCCTCCTCTTCTGCAGCTGAACAGCCCCAGCTCTCTCAGCCTTTCCTCATGGGGAAGGTGCTCCAGGCCCTTCATCCTCATTGTGGCCCTGCGCTGGACCCTCTCCAGTAGCTCCTGGATTCAGATTCTTAATTTTTCCATTTTGTTTCTCCTTAAAGGAACTGTGAAGGACAGTTGTTTCTTAAATTATTTTTTAGAGTGTGGTCTGAATTAGATTAAGTTTTATGGGCAATTATGATGAAGTCAAAAAAAGGAAGTTTTTAGAAATAATTAAGTGGAACAAAGTTAGAAGTGTTAAATTCATAATTATGATTTATTGAAACCTTCTCCATGTTTGAACTAACAGATTAATTAAGCAAAGGTGGTTCCTTGTGCCGTTAGTATGTCTGTTATTGGGGTCCGTAAGACCCCCAGATCTGTTGGATTGCAACCTCCTTCCCCTTTTCCTTCCGAGGCTGAAAGAGGAGCGTAAGCCGTGTGTGTTTTCTGCCAGCCATGCTTTCTCGCTGTTGAATGAGCTGGTGGTTGGGCTGAGCTGAGGTGACATGGAGAGAATATTCTCGCTGCAGATGGAGCTACATCTGTCCAGCACCGGGTTTGTGCTCCAGCAAGTCCTGGTTCCTCGTGCTCAGCTGGTGACTGTGCTAATTTGGTGTATTTTAGAACATCAGCAGCAAACAGAGTTTGTGTTGTTTACTGTTTAATTTAAACAGACTGTAATTAACTTGTATCTTCGTGTAAGCTGTTGTTTTAATTGAGATTGACTCAAAAGAAGTATTTAAGGATTCTCATTTGCTTTTTTTATTATTTGTAGGATTCACTTTACCTGCCCCAAGTGTAAGCTGCTG
>NW_010247689.1:2753-3946 GCF_000690775.1 Eurypyga helias
TGCATTATCCTTCCCGTTTTCTTGTGGCCACTTTTGCTAAGGCAGCAGTCCTGTAGCAAATAGGTGAGGTCCTTGGTGTGGAATGAGGGATGAAGAATCAGTCTCTCCTGTAGCTTGTTTGACTTCAAGCATGAAACTATAAAAATGTTTGTTGTATCTCACACTATTATCATTTTCCCTTATCATTTGCCCTACAAGAAGCTGATTAAGATACTGATAAGATGCTGTGAGTCATGAGCCTTTGATAGACCCACTCTATATTCATCCCAGTTATTACTAAATAATAAATGTCAATAAAATCCAAGAGCACAAAGGTGTGAAGCTGGTTGGTAAATCTCCAAGGAGTTTGTGTCACACTGCTCTAACCCAAGACAGTTCCCAGGTCCTGCCACCACATCAACCCGCTCAGGAGCATCCATGCGCAGAAGAGACGTTCTCCAGGCCAAGTTTTGCGGGTGGAAGCCCTTGGTTTGGACAAACAGCCCCATTTAGGTTTTGTGTGCTGTGAAGTAAGGTTTCTGTCCCCTCCTCCCACCCCGTAATTACTGAAGGTGAAGTAAAAATAGTGTTATTCAGTAGGTTATTTGAAATTTTAAAAGGAACAGGACAAGTTCTGTGTTTCTCTTTCTTTATCCATTCAGAAAAAAATCACTAAACAATATGGATCTATTCTCTTCTGTTTCTTCTTCGGCCACGGATTACTGATGATACTCTCCCAGATGGTTGTCCCTCTCCACCTTTTCCCACATTCCAACCCTTGACTTCCTCTCTGACCAAAATTCACACTTTACAATATTTCAAACTCCTTGTACTAGTTCTAAATCCCTGCCATGGGAGTGCACACACCTTTTGACCCTGCCTGGGCTCACCCAGGTTCAGAATTCATTTGCCCAGTTTTAAGTACCTGCAGCCTGGCCATCTGTCTCTGAGTGATACCCTGGGATTTAGTCATAAGGGCAAGAAAAGAACATCTCCAGTGTGGGCTGAATGGCCTAGAAATGCTCGTTTCTCTCTGATACTGAACGTGTCTGACTCAGATACAGACATTGATGCCAAGTGGTCTGTGTTGGGTCTTGAGTCCCGTCTCTCAGATTTGTCTGAATTGTGTTCCGCAGGTCTCCTAAAATGGTGAAAACATAGAATCACGGGATGGTTTGGGTTGGAAGGGACCTTAAAGCCCACCCAGCCCTACC
>NW_010247689.1:4063-14411 GCF_000690775.1 Eurypyga helias
CGATCAGGTCTGCCCTGAGCCTCCTCTTCTCCAGGCTGAACCCCCCCAGCTCCCTCAGCCGCTCCCCCAGGACTTGTACTCCAGCCCCTTCCCAGCTCCGTTCCCTTCTCCGCACACGCTCCAGCCCCTCAAGGCCTTTTGTCCTGGAGAGGGCTGTAAGGCAGCATCCTCCATCACCCCCTTCCCTGGCTTTTTTGGGAAAGGTGATCAGTCAAGCCTTGCTGCTCTTCTGCTCCTTCTTCTTGCATTGCTCATTCCCTGGAGCCTTTCGCTCCATCCCAGCTATTTTTCCTTCTCTCTTGCATCCTGTCAGCCTGCTCCAGCTGGTAAACATCTGCGTGGGTCCAGGAGATCTGGACTCATTTCACCAGGAGGAACCTGATGCCTTTTCAGAAAAGGTCTTTGTTCGACCGGGTTCTGTTTAGCTGCATTTCCAAAGTGGATTAACCGAGACCCCCCAGAGGTGCTTTTAGGGAGCCTCTGCAGCACACGGATGTGAAATAAGTATTCAAGGGTAGCTGCTTGGCCAGTTTTATCCTGCACAAGATTCACCAAAATATTCGGGGGAGGCAAAGGAGTAAAGCAAGGAGACTTTTAATCACATTTCAATTCATCTGTGATCCTGCTGTAAGATCCAGTATGTTCTTCCTCAAGTAACAACTGCATCTTCTCCATTTTAAAACATGAAACAGTCTTATTTCTGATGATTTATGGAGAAGTCCTGGCTAAGAGCTTTGTCATTTGTATGTAGAAAAGCACAGTGTCCCCCTGTGTCACTTGTCAACCTTTTTTACCCTGTCTGCAAGGTCTGGGTTCATTTGCTTTCCAATTTAATTGATTTTCTTGCTTCTTCAAGTGGCAGTCTCTCTGGGGGATTTTTGAGAGCACTGAGAAAAAATATATGACAGTAATGTAATTTTCATTTACGGTGTAATGCACACGTGCACTTATAGGAAGATTGTGTGATAGAGAGGGGGTGTGGCTGGTAGGCAAATATGCGAGTCGACATACCAATTACTGGGGTTTTATGTTGGCGGAAAGACAGAGGTTTGATATTTTTCTTGTGTGACTGAAATCTTGCGGTTCTGTGGGAAGGATTCCTGAAAGGGTTAAGGATTTGTGCGAGCTGATGCTTTCGTGTTTGTGACCCATGCTGGCAGGCTGTACAAATCTAAAGCAAAAATTGTACAGCCAGCAAAGTCTAATTCTGTCTAAATGTTTGTAGAAAGGTGGAGAACAGAAATGCAGGCAGCTTCCCTAGGTCGACCGGCACTGACTGCTGGGGATGGGTTTCCTCTAGGACCTTCCAGATGTCCACTGCTGCATGTGAGTGAGCCCAGCTCCCTCACTGGGGGATGTGGAAAGCCCCAGCACTTCCAGCTCTCCCCGCTGTGATTGTAGAATCACAGAATAGTGACCTTAAAGACCATCTAGTTCCAACCCCCCTGCCATGGTCAGGGACACCTTCCATAGCCCAGGTTGCTCCAAGCCTCATCCAGCCTGGCCTTGGACACTTAATTTGGGTTCCCTTCACAGGACCCCTACGCATTCCGAAAGAGTGAGATGCATCCTGGAGCCGGGCTGTTTGCTGCACTCCCAAGTTGCAAACTCCCAGGTTTTGTCATTTTTTTCCCCAAGGTGAAGCACCAACATTTGTAGTGTCATAATGATTAACTGAGGCATCATCCACGACATCATCCACAGCATCATCCACGCTCTGGTAATGGGTTTTGTTGGCACGACAGGAGATGGGATTCTCACGTGTGTTTCTGTCCTCATCTGTATCACTCGTATTCGTTGTTGAACCTCAGACACAACGATACATGCAGGGGCTGACCTGATTTACACCTGACGGCTTAATTTACTGGTATGTTGAAAGCCATTCGCCTGCAGTTTTGTAGAATAGAGAAGGATGTTCCGAGAGGATTTTTACTATTGGCTTTTAATCCTCCTTTGCATCCTCTTTGTGGGACAAAGTTAATGGCACAGGTTGCCCAGAGAAGCTGTGGGTGCCCCATCCCTGGGAGTGTCCAAGGCCAGGCTGGATGAGGCTTGGAGCAACCTGGTCTATGGAAGGTGTCCCTGCCCATGGCAGAGGGGTTGGAACTAGATGGTCTTTAAGGTCCCTTCCAACCCAAACAATTCTGTGATAATTCTAGGCTTGATTTCTGCCTTTCTTATTAACTTAAAATTGAAATTTTGCTGTATTATTCTCTGAAATGCTGTGTCTTTGATAACAGATAAGCTCTTTGGACAAGAAAATCAAGGACTTTCAGAACTGCTGTGTGTGAAAAGGATAAATTAGACTTTTTTCCCTTTCTTTTTGGCATCCCTCAGCACATCTGTGGGGAGCGTTGAGGAACACAAGGGAAATGGCTTTGATGCTGAAGCAGGCAGGGTTGGGGGGGGGCTCTTCTCCTTACTTTTCCTTCTGCTTGTAAGATCTGCAGGCATGTCTGCCCTCGCCATTGATTGGGAAATGCCATTTTTGGATTTAATTAGGTGATACCGATTCTGTAAAACAGGAATTTTAAACTGTGTTCAGGGTGCTGAATTGATTTCAGGGTGATTAAAAATGTATGAAGTGGGTACAGTGAATATTTTTCCTCTGGCGTTTCTTCATGTTTATTAATTGGTGTGTATAAAGCAGACAGGAAAATCATACTTGACTGGGAAAAGAGTGAGCTTTGACTTGTGTAGACTCTTGTTATTTTTATGTGTAAAAGCATAATTTTTGTACAGGAATACTTCCAAACAGCTTGCTTAATTTCTCAGCGTTGGAAGCTGTTTTGAGTTCCAGCGCTCCGGTTGATGAACAACGGCTAATTCACCGTCTTCGTAATGAATTAACTTGGGGACTGAGGGAGAAGGGAGCAGGCGGATTTTGGGTGAGATTTGGGTTATTGACCTGTTGGAGTGAGTCCAGAGGAGGCCGCAGAAATGGTCCGAGGGCTGGAGCCCCTCTGCCATGGGGACAGGCTGGGAGAATTGGGGAGTTCAGCCGGGAAGCCCCAGGAAGCCCTTATAGCACCTTCCAGTGCCTGGGGGGCTGCAAGAAAGCCAGGGGGGACTTTTTCCAAGGGCAGGGAGTGACAGGACAAGGGGTAATGGGTTTAAATGGAGATGGAGATGGGACATCAGGAAGGAATTCTTCCCGCAGAGGGTGGGGAGCACTGGGACAGGTTGCCCAAAGAAGCTGTGGGTGCCCCATCCCTGGGAGTGTCCAAGGCCAGGCTGGATGAGGCTTGGAGCAACCTGGTCTAGTGGAAGGTGTCCATGCCCATGGCAAGGGGAGGAGCTAGATGGCCTTTAAGGTCCCTTCCCACCCAAACCGTTCTGTGATTCTATGATTTATGAGCATGTTCTGTAGGTAGTTGGGTGGTTCTCCTGCCAACGGCAGCACCGTTGGACAGTGGGCATGGAGGTCACCCCACCCCTCTCGCCTATGGATGGACGCAGGCTGCTGCATAAACCAGGTCTTAGTAGACAGAAATCTGGGTGGCACATACCCGTTTTTCAAGACAAAACACTTGTTCTTTTTAGTGTTAAAAATGGAGGCATAGTATACCTCCTTTCAAGAAAATAATACATAACATCTCATTGCAGATGCTTGTAGGCTCAGCTGGTTTGGAGATTGCTCCAACTGATGTCAACCTTCCAAGGAGTTTCGTTGAAACTTCGGGGAACATCCTTCACCCCTTGTTTTGTAACTGCATAAGGTTTTACACGCTTTTGAGTTTCCCTGTGCTGTAAATAAACAGAATAGTCTCAGATCTTAAAAGCAAACAAAACTCATGTTATGTTTTCCTGAATGACCCCATTGTGTGCCTTTTAATCCTACGTGCTCGGTTAGTACGTTGAACTGGTGTATGCTCTGCCTCATTTCTTGCCTACAGTATTGATTTTGTTTTTCTCCATAGTGGAAAAGGAATAAAAAGATTAAACGACTAGGGCTGAAGAGGGCTGCAGAAAATGTGTATAAGGCAAAGAAGAAAAAAAAACATAGGTGGAAAAAAAGAAATGGCCTTGGAAATATGTTTTGAAGGGGAAAGTACTCCTTCATTTAAAGAAAACTAAAGGTGAATGGAGACTTGTCTTGTGTGTTGGTTACTTTCTGTAGAGTATTGGCACGTAATCTGAAATTCTTCGCTCACTTGGAGAAGAAATAAGCTTTATTTTTCAGCATGAGCCCTACCAGAGCTGTGTCTTACGTAGTGTGTAGTTCTGACCACTTATTTTGGGTTTTGGAATGTATACTCAATATTAAATATGGTGAATATATTTTTTCCTTGTTATGATTCTTAGTGTTTGTATATCATAGAATGAAACCTTTTTTGGTGGCTTTGTTGGTTAATAGCGTGTTCATAAACCAACTTCTTTTTCTTTGCTTTAGCCGTGGTTGTATTGTTTTACACCTTTTAAGACTTCTTTTCCTATATGTTCTCTTTACTTCCCTGCTGAAGGACAAGGAGCCTCTCTATAGGCAGTCAAAGATCACATTGGCCATCTGGGTATCGTCTCTGTGGCACTTCTGTGCTCCGTGTCCCTGGATCAGATTGCCAAGTTTCGCTTGATTTGCCATACACCATATCATGGAATCACAGAACAGTTTGGGTGGGAAGGGAACTTAAAACCCCCCCAGTCCCACCACCTGCCATGGGCAGGGACACCTTCCATAGCCCAGGTTGCTCCAAGCCTCATCCAGCCTGGCCTTGGACCCTTCCAGGGATGGGGCATCCACAGCTTCTCTGGGCAACCTGTCCCAGAGCTCCCCACCCTCTGCGGGAAGAATTTCTTCCTGATGTCCCATCTCCATCTCCTGCTTTCCGTTTACACCCATTGCCCCTTGTCCTGTCACTCCCTGACCTTGGGAAAAGTCCCCCCCAGCTTCCTTGTAGCCCCCCAGGCACTGGAAGGGGCTCTGAGGTCTCCCTGGAGCTTCCCTTCTCCAGTCTGAACCCCCCAACCCTCCCAGGCTGTCCCCAGGGCAGAGGGGCTCCAGCCCTCGGAGCATCTCCGGGGCCTCCTCTGGACTCACTCCAACAGCTCCGTGTCCTTCTGCTCTTGGGGGCCCAGAGCTGGAGGCAGAACTGCAGAGGGGGTCTCCCCAGAGTTGAGAAATCCCTTTATCAAGGTATTTTAGGGACCTCCTAGGACCCTCCCTAGGTTTCCAATCTAGGACACCTCCTTTCACAAAGCTGTGCTGTCTCTGTTAGTAATGGTAATAATTATGGAAAAAATATTAGATCAGGTTTTAAAATCCTTCCTTCCGGAGGTGAAGAGCTCCGTCATCAGTGGGCAGAAGTTCATCAGCAGTCACTGAGTGGGTCAGTGATTCTCCTCAGAGCACTTTGAGACCCTCTGCCACGGGCACCTTGGAGCTGGCGCTTGACCATGGTGTGAATGTAGGGATGGGGATGGTTCGCAAAACAAAAACCCCATGTTTGCTCAGAATCTCTTGGTTGTAAGTTAAAATCTCCCCGAGCCTAAAATAAATGGCTTTTTCTGCATATTTTTTCTGCCATTTGCAGTTGAAATTCAGATCCTCGTTTGTTTTTCTCTGTGCATACTTGCACGCCACACATTCAATACCTCTTAAATCCCCAGGTGCCTCAATTAAATGATTGAAAATAAGCTCCAATACTGCCTCGTGATGTGTTGAAAAGCCTTAATATTTGCTGCTTTTGCTCCCCTCCTCCCCGCCCTTCTTTTTTTGCGTCTGGCACAGCAAATAAGTGGTTAGATACTTGTTATATTTTTGCAGACTGAAGGTAATAAATTAAAATTTTGTGCCTTGTCTTCTGGAAACATGTTTGTAGATTAAATATTGAATTTTTCTCCTCTCCTGGTGCACAATTATTTTTTACACATGTGGTACAGTGCAGAGGCCTGGACGTACAGAAACGTGATTTGGTTCAGGGTCGTAAAAGACTTTTATAAGCTGCGGAAATGGTTCCCCGGTTTGTACCATTCTGTAAATTACCGGGTCTATTTTTCTACTGGGCTTTATACCTAACATCTTAGTTTTAGTTTAAAGGGGATCAGCTTTCCCAAAGTGGTGGGGTTGAGCTCTGTCTCGTTAATTTGTTTGGCTGTGCTGTTGGCGTTAGATTCCGCCTGGTCCGAAACCGAAATCGGGAGCTGCTGATGTGCAGACGCATTCGTATGCTGATTTTCAAGTGCGTGTGCCTGCCTTTCCCTCTCCCTGCGCTTGCTGGCATTCGGCCTCATTTCATCTAATGCAGTACTGGGCTAGAATTTTAATGTTTCTGCGGCCAGCGATGATTTATTACATCCCAAAGCCCTGGCTCAGAGTGCAGGAAGAAAATATTGCATCAGTGAGCTGCCTTGGCACTGCTCAAATAAATGAGTCCTGAAAGACTCTTCAGTGTTATGGCCTTTTTTTTCCTTCCCCTCGTCCCCACTGGTCCTTCCCTCGTCCCCGACCCCGGGGTTTCTGCTGCTGATGAGAAGTGCACGTTTCCTCGCAGGAATTGCCATCTCCGGGTCTTTTTACCATAAACGTGTTTGTCAACAGCCTCGTCGTATAAAGCCCTTTGAATAAAGTATAAAGGACTTTTTACAAGAGCTTGTAGTGATAGGACAAGGGGTAATGGGTACAAATTGAAATCAGGGAGGTTTAGATTAGATATCAGGAAGAAATTCTTCACAGAGAGGGTGGGGAGGCACTGGAACAGGTTGCCCAGAGAAGCTGTGGATGCCCCATCCCTGGATGTCTTCAAGGCCAGGCTGGATGTGGCTTTGAGCAACCTGGTCTAGTGGAAGGTGTCCCTGCCCATGGCAGGGGGGTTGGAACTAGATGATCTTTAAGGTCCCTTCTAACCCAAACCATTCTATGATTCTATGAATCCCCGTGGCTGCTTCGCGTGAGGCTGAGAAGGAGCTGAAATCTTCAAGTTGGGCAAAAACACAAAGCTTTTGTGTCAGGTTGGGCTCCTGGCGATGAAGCGGTGGTGCTAGGGCGGTGATGTAGCATCACAGTGCATAGAATCATAGAATCACAGAATGGTTTGGGTTGGAAGGGACCTTAAAGATCATCTAGTTCCAACCCCCCTGCCATGGGCAGGGACACCTTCCATAGCCCAGGTTGCTCCAAGCCTCATCCAGCCTGGCCTTGGACACTCCCAGGGATGGGGCATCCACAGCTTCCCTGGGAACCTGTCCCAGTGCCTCACCACCATAGGGGGAGATGTCCTCGTGGTCCTTGTTCTGAGCTCTCTGCGGAGGTATTTTGCCTACTGTAGGTTTTTAGAGACTTTGGAAAACACAGTCTCTCCACTGAACTTACAGTATCCAATAAATCTTTGTTTAGCTGGGAGGAAAATTGTGCTCCTGCTTGAAACGTCCCTGCAGGTCATAGCACAATGAGTTATGTGTTACCTGTCACTATGGGGTTTTTTCTCCTGTATGTGTTGATGGAGAGGTGACTTAGCTTTGTAAGTATGTTTTACCTCCTTCACTGGGCTGGAATGAGTGCAGTAAATGCTAGTGTTGTCATTGCTCTGCCACTCAGGGACTGTGCTTTGGCCATCTCTGCTGCCAGTATCGCTGTGCTCTCTGCCACCCAACCGGCATGGCACTGCGGTGGGCTCCTCCATGGCCTCTACTTGGAGCTAATCCCGCTGCCTATGGATAAGCTGGCAGAGTTTGCTGCTGGTGTTGGTCCTAATGATGCTCCTCGTGTCACCAGCAGAAGGCAGGTGTTGGGTGAAAGGATCCTGTGGGCAGAGAGGGATGTGGGAGTTGGTTAGGTGGGCAAAGCTAGGTGATGTCCACTGTGTGAAATACTGGGAGCACTTCTCACGGCTTCATCAGAGCCTGGCATGGAATCATGGAATGGTTTGGGTTGGGTGGGGCCTTAAAGCCCCCCAAGTCCCACCCCCTGCCATGGGCAGGGACACCTTCCACTAGACCAGGTTGCTCCAAGCCTCATCCAGCCTGGCCTTGGACACTTCCAGGGATGGGGCATCCACAGCTTCTCTGGGAAACCTGTCCCAGAGCTCCTCACCCTCTGCAGGAAGAATTTCTTCCTGATGTCCCATCTCCATCTCCCTCTTCCCGTTTAAACCCGTCACCCCTTTTCCTGTCACTCCCTGCCCTTGGAAAAAGTCCCCGCCAACTTTCTTGTAGTCCCCAGGCACTGGAAGGGGCTCTGAGGTCTCCCCGGAGCCTTCCCTTCTCCAGGCTGAACCCCCCAACTCTCCCAGCCTGTGCTTATAGTAAAGGTGATAATTTTGAATCATGAAGAAGAAGAATAAAGAAGAAATTGGTCTGAGAAGATCAGATCTCAGACGACTTGAGTTGTGGGCAACAATTGCTGGTTTTGTGGGTTGGTGGGAGAAGTACGAAAATGAAACCCTGGAGTCATGGCAGGTGAAGACCTTCATATCTCATGGTTAAGGAATTCTCTTTAGTGAGTAACCAAGGGCAGTTTCAGGCTTATGCTTGACTTGTTATCATCCATTTACACTCAGAAATGGTGTTGCTATCTCTTGTTATTAGAAACCTAATGTATTGCAGAGAAGAGCATCCATCTCTAGGGAGAAAGAATCGTCAATTTTGATGGCATTCCCCGGAGATGAAAAACACACGATAACTGTAAACGAAATCAGATAGGGAAAAAATAGTTTTTAATAGCCTAAGAATGGGTTGTTTCATTCAGGAAGGTGTGTGTATGTGCCTGAACTTCTGTTTACCTCTGGTGTCTTCTAAGTTCAAATTAGTAGCTGTTTCTTGAGGTGAGGACCGTTTTCTGCTGGGTGTCGAAGGGGTGGCTAAAGCTGTTCAGGCATTCTGTTGCCAGAATGTTTTTCTCTCCTCTGAGGACAGTTGAGGAAACAGTAGTATAATTAACTGTCGTAGGTATTCCAGGGTGAACAGAGCAAGTGAAGACACAGTAATGATTATGTAGCCTTTAAACAGGACACGGTTTGCTTTGAGCCTGATAGTATAAATCAGAACTGCTGGACTCAGCCTTATGGTGCTCACCTACAGCATCTCATGGAATGCATCGGCAGCAGGTTGGTGGTTTTTGGGTCTCTTGCAGCCATGTGAGACAAATTCAGATCTGAGGCGGGGGAATTCATTCATTCTCTGCAGTTACCCATCTCCTTCTGCAGCTTCAGAGAGTTTAGAATAACGGCGCTTCTCATGGAGGGACCTCAGTTTGGTGCTTTGGTACATGTGCAGGCCAGGTTGGATGGGACTTGGAGCAACCTGGTCTATGGAAGGTGTCCCTGCCCATGGCAGAGAGTGGGACTAAGTGGTCTGTAAGGTCCCTTCCCACCCAAACCATCCTGTGATTCTATGGTTCTATGCATCTGTACCTGGTAAGTTTGTCTCTTCTCCAGCCCCCGACCCCTGAGTGTAAGGAGTTAAACTGTAAAATTGGTGGTGGACATCTCCCTGTCTGATGGGAGGGAGAGAGCAGAAATGCATTTCTGCTTCTATGTCTGACCAAACACTTGAAGGTCAATTTTTCTAGCTAGCTCTAAGTGATGGAGGCTACAAGAGGGTCCGCGTGTGTTACACTTGGTATTTGATACCAGATTCCGAAGGTGGTGGGAGTTGTCGGTGCCATGCAGCTTGTTGCAATGTCTCTGGGAAAATGCAGGTGACGTGTAGAAGAGGAAGGTGACATATAAAAAACAACACATGCCTCATCTCCCTCCTGTTTATTCTGTGATACTCGCACGCTCCCAACAGCAAGATGAATGGCAGAGTCCGCCAAGACCATGCCGGACGGAGAAGGCGGCATGTGGCCATCAGGTCCTCAACACGTCTCTTGGGTCCCCCTTGATTGGCAAAGTCCAGCTGGTTTTCAGATGTGCCATTTGTGCCCTTTAGGAGTTGGTGATTGACACCTTCCTGCTCTTCATCCTGCCTCGCCTTTGTTGGTCATTAGTCAACATCACTGTTTTACGTACTGCCCCTTTCCCCCTCTATCTGAAACTGTTACGGCTCTCGTCCTTTTTTTCCCCCTGGTTTGGTTGTCTTGAGAAACTGGACATACTGTGAATATTTAATGAGCTGTGGTCTTAATGACCTGCTGACACAGGTGCCACCAACACGTGCTTTCCTCTTAACTGTTCTTCTGCCATTTTTTCAGCAAAGAGCCTCCACCAAGATAAACCAAAGCCTTAAAAGTTTCAAATTATGCTGAAAGTAGTGAAAATAAATTATAAGCAGTGGGGTAAATATGAGTGATGAATGACAGCATTCGTTGAGTTCCCATGCCCTTTCCCACAGGAGGACAGTCCACGGGCATGAAGCTGGTGTTCACTTTCCAGGTTACCCAGTGTTCCCATAGAATCACAGAATGGTTTCG
>NW_010247690.1:0-5874 GCF_000690775.1 Eurypyga helias
TATCCCTCTTAATTTTGCAGATGGAATGACAAGAAACGTGCTTAAACTCACCGACTGCAGTCGGCATTCTAACTCCCCGCGCTGCGACCGCAAAACCACTGCTCATTGTATCACCACGTGGACAGTGCCGTGCGGTTGGCTGGCATCAGCAGTAGTTAAGGTCATGTTTGCTGACATTTGAATTCATTCCAACTCCGCTTTCTTCTTTTTTTTTTTTTTTTATTAATTAAGGCACTTTTCTTATTCCCCTCTCAACAGCAGGCATATTTTACTTCATATTCTCCACAGAAAAGGCACGTCCGCAGTTCCAGGCTTTCTATCAGGGGCAGCAGGTGGCAGGACGCTGCTGGAGATCCTGGAAGAGGGAACCTGACATCCCAAGGCCACACGCGAGGAGGTGGCGTGGCGGGCACACGCTCAGCTTTGCTGGCTGGTGCGACAGGACCCTTTCTCATCGTTTTCCCCTCTGTCTCGCCTCCTGTTTGAACACTGTAGTTCCTTCAAACATGATTGGGAAAGGACTGTAAACCATCTTGGGGTATGAAATGCACTGCCACTGTCAGCAGAAGCGCAGAGAGGGAGATGACGTGTGTCTGTCATGGGCTCTGTGTGATGCGAGAGGCAGAACCGCTGTCTTGAACCACGGGAGGGTTTCCCAAAGGACTTGGTAAAGCCAGTGTCTTAAGCGCCATAATCCAGCCAGAGGATGATGTGTGTTACTATCTGAAGAGACATCACTGGCAGTCGGATGTTACTTTTACTTATCTGCCATTCTTTTAAAATCAAATCTTATTTTTCTGCATCTGTCTCATTACCTGGCTGCAGAAAATGCCAGTGGCATGTAAAATTAGAATGTTACCTTCAGACGTTCATTAAACACAGAATTATAAAAAATGCATTACTTGAATGTTACAAGCAACAGAAAAGTTCAATTTACAGATAAGATAGAGTTTTCCTCGAGACTTTACCTTCCACATTTGAAATAATATATCACACTTAGAGCAGCAAATTATATACGATCTCAATTTATCATTATAATGTGAGTCCATAGACATTACAGTACATAAAGAAATAACAGCAAATGTGTGCGAGGCCATAAAGATGAGAAAAATGCAAGATTTGAGCAGTAAAATGGAAAGCTACAGACCAATAGATGTAATAAAATATAGCAGAGGGAGAGTATTGCATACTTATTTTCAGAAGTAATCAGGTAAAGAAAATCAGTTTTGTGAATAAATAAGGTTTGTGAATAAAAAGCTCAAATTGAAATTGCAGTTTTTCATTAAATCTTATTTTCTCCCTTGCCAAATTCTGCTGGCAAGTAATTATTAAAGTCTTGTTAATTAATACAGTGCTACAGATTCCTATCAGAAGTGCATTATTTGCTTTTGATCAATTGGCTCCTGTTAAGGAGAAACAGCTATCCAGTAAAGAAAAGATGGCCAGTCACACACCATAAAAAACAGATACTGAAGTACTGATATAAAAAACTCACAGACACCTTGTGGCCAACAAGTACAGAAAATTTCTATCCTAATCTTTTTGTAAATACACAGGAGCAGCCAAAACAAACATGAATGGGAAAGCTTTGTAATTAATCTGTAAACCATAGAGAGCCAATACTCCTATGGTAAAATCCTGGCCCTATTGAAAATCCCCAGAAATTTTGTCAATTATGTCAGCAGTTCAAGGGTTTCACCCCTGAAATGTTATTTTTATTGATATGATTTAGACTGCTGCTGAGAGTCATGTTTTTCTTTTCATTAAGGCAAGTTCTCAGTGTTTTATACTAATGATTGATGCCACCATACTCTCTGTGGGACTATTCATGAAGTCAAATACTATCTAACAAAAGCAAATGAAACAATATGAACATGAGTACTTATGCTTTTCCTATCCTCTCTGCCATATTTCTAAGGAATAATCTCTGTGTCAGAGAGTTATTCAGAATGAGGCAATCTAAGGAAATGTCTGTTCTTTAGCCTGGTATCCTCAAGGAAAGAAGCTGATACAAAATCCTGCCAAAATCTATCCACCCTTTTCTTCCCAGCAATGTATAGGCCTACTGCATAAATTTAAACAAATTTAAGGAAGTGATAGGGGAATTAAAGATAATAAGTTCCACCAAGTTTCATGAAAATAGGTAGAGACAGAATAAGATGCTATTAACTCCTCCACTTACCCTGTACTCTTTCCTTCTGAGATGTCAAGTAGTGAGTACAAGTGTCTACACTTGAAGCATAAATCTGGAAAAAGCCAATCGTCATTAATATTGATTCTCATTGAAATAGTTCCTATTTATTAGCTGAGCTTTTGTGAGCTAGGTAGATAGATTCATTCTAAATGTTTTAGGCCATAATGTATTTCCTCTCAATCTAGATTTTTATGAGAGTTGTACCCATTTATGCAAAAGAGAATTAGCAAGTCTCCTGTCTAGACACTGTGCTCCTGCGCTATTGAAATATATTTCTCAGTAAAGGCACATTCAGAGTTTCAAGGAAGCTAGCTGTTAGAAAGACCAAGAGTTCTGTTCGGTTTTACAATAAATAAATTGGATTAGGATTCATAACTTCCTTACCTAACACTATTTCAGTTGTTAGAAAAAGAAGTTGCTAGCTCTTAACACATACTCGGATAAACACCTCTAAAATTCAATACTTTTGCAGAACTCCTTTCAGATGCTGCAGATATCAGGCCAGCTTCTGGTGGACGCCAGCTGGCTGGAGACCTACAACTCTGTGATCCTCCCAACAGTCAGTTTCTTTCTTGCCAAATCCATATGTATATGGATAAAACCAAAGGTATTAAAAGGAAAAGTGACACAGCATCGATTTGGGGAAAACAAAGCAGCAATAAATCAAGCCAGTGTTTATCTGGTTGGAAAGCACAGCCCTGCAGAAGAGTAGGCACCAGACCACTGATTTGATTTTCTTGCCCAGCTGTGAGCATATGAAAACAGAAGAACAGCCATGCTGGGTCAGACCAAGAGCCCATCTAGCTCAGCCTCCTGACTCCCAGCGGTGGCTGGAAGCAGACGCTGACAGGAGGGTAAGAATGTCTTCTCATTCTGCTTTGTTCTCTGCTCTTCATCTAATAACTGCTAGCTTTTTGTTTGCTTTCCTAATACTGCATGCTAGGATACCTGTCATAATTCTAAGATTTTGCTCCAAAATGGAAACCATCAGTTCAAAGACCATTGTGTAAGTTGGCTGCCCTTTGTTTTTTCCCCAATATCTATCACTTTATCTACGCTGAAAGATATTTCTCCATGTTGTACCTTTCCAATACATGTGACAGCTTTTCTTCAGTACTCAGTACCATGCTAGCGTGAATACAGACAGATATTCATACATCTCTTGACATAATATGATGCCTGTGCATGTAGAGGTACCTTGATGTCACCTCGGTACAATTTCTCACTGCCACAGCCTCTAAACATAAACCCATTGATGAAACAATCCCTCTCACCGTGCTGCTACTCACGGCTGATGTTGCTAGCTGCAGTATTGCCTCTAATCACAATTCTGTTGCCTCTAGCTAGCAAGTCACCCCTGCACTGGTACCCCTCACTGTGCTATTGCCTCTCACCACAGTAACACTTAGGTGGTGACATTGTTCTAAGGTATTATCACCCACTGATTTCAGCTCTGCATAGGTTAATTAAAGGGAGGCTTTACTAAAATTCACTCACTTATGTTACTGTCCTTCGTGACTTCCACAAAGATCCAGCATCATTTTATCTCTTTCCATTGTGGTAGACCCAGTTGCAATGCTCTCAGCTCTCATGATTTCCATTCTCTGAGTGATGACGAAAGGGGAATCATCTAAGCAGCTAATTGGGTTTTATTAGTGATTCATCATGCAGCTTCACTGAAGAGCCTCCATCTCTCAAATATTATCAGTCATTATACCTTGGATCTCAGTCACAGAGAGGCCCCTTCAGCAATGTTACTTCTTCCCAGGAAACAAAAAGCCCCTCCTTAGCTTGATAATATCTACACTTCATTTTCCAGAAGACTGTAATAAGGACTTTGATTATAGTCAATCATTCACTCAGGACAAACTAAACACAATATTGTTGTTCTTTACTTGGAGGGAAAGGATATCGCCCTTCATCATAAAGCATGCATCAATTTTAATCAATACAATCTAATGGTTGCACTGGGTTTGCTCTCACTTTCTAAATGAAGTATGTTTATTTCAGTTTATCAAGAAGTGTCAGCAGAATACACTTTCATCTCAGATCCGCCTTCTGACATATCTGCTTGTAAGACTTTTCCTAAAAATATGTCCCAATGGCTGTACTTAGTAAGTATTTATAATCTACACAATGAACAAGTGCAGATAGAGATTATGCTTACTCTTCATTATAAATATTATATGATCACTATTCACAACTACTCCTTGTCAGCACCAAAACGAATACCTCACCAGTTGTCCAGATGTGTGAGTGCTGTTTCTTACACACACAGAAGGGTACACTTCTGTCAGAACTGTAACAACAATTAGGTAAAAAAGAATTGGCATATATGCACATGTGTAAATGAAAATACATACATGCATACCATATTTTAGTAAATTACTGGCATGTGTTGTTGTGCATTGTGACTCATGAATCATGAAACCAATTCACAGCTTATCATTTCCCATTAAATTAGTGCTTTCCATATGGTATCTCCAACGCAAAGCCTACAACCTACTTATTGTGGTTAAAAAAAATAATCTTACATCAAGAACACACTGTTCTGGGATTTAAAAAAAATGTTTAAAATCAAATTATTATACTATGTCTAATACTGTTTCAGGATTTCAGCAATTTCTTTTTTTGCATTTTATTTTTAGTCTATATCTATTACAAGTTATTTCTTTATTTCTTTGTTATTTCTTTGTAATACTGGATTAGCATAAAACAGAAGCAATTATCACAAACTGGAGAGGAGTCTTATAATACAGTATCATATTTAACCACAAAGAAACTCCTAAATCAAATCACCTTTGTCATTTTGTTATGGCTGTATTAATACGTCCCATGAGTACTTTAACCAGTCCGCATATTTTTGGATGTACAAGACTTTCATTAGCTTAAATGGGAAACTCATTTGTGAAATCTTGCCCCTAGGTACATACTTGAAATCAGCTACACAGCACTTTTTTTAAAGGTTGCATTGTAAGTGGTCCACAATGGTATTTCTTCAAAAATAGTAATACTAGCAAATGAAAAATTTATTTTATCCAAACTTGGGTTTATTTCTGAAAAATTTGTGAACACTTTTTTTTTCTACATGTACAGATTTTACCTGAGTAAGGTCTATATAGAAACAATGCAAGTTCTGATTGAATAAACCCAGTATCTTTTGCAGAATTTGTACGTAAGTTCCAGGATTTCTGATCTAACCGAATTCCATCAAAGCATAGGGTTGGAATATCCTTCCTGTGTTTAATGAAGTAGGTTGAGAGCTTGCTACTGTAAATAGGACTAGTTCTGAACATTTCTGAACACTAAACTGGAGCATACAAGACTTTCATTGTTCCCAAAAGCCCTTTATAGCTCTACCACATCTGCAGATGGTCTCCAAAGTGTTTACGGACTAAGCTGAATAGATTTTGTTCTTTATGTGCTCTCTACTCTCTGCCTGTTTCATTATTGTAACTGGACAGATAGCCAAAATGACCTGCATTTGCCATCCAGAACAAGAGTTGTTTCAAATCCAACCGCTTCTCTGTGGTTCATGTAGTTCTTATTTTATTACTTCATCACCACTTCAGTTTCTGGTGCTGGCACTTTTCCCATGCAAGTGACATTCACACTATATAATTGAGCCTTATTCCTGGAACTGTGAAACAGACGGAAAGTATTCCAAAATGTGGGGGGGG
>NW_010247690.1:5926-7137 GCF_000690775.1 Eurypyga helias
GAAGAAAATATTACAAAAATGGGGGGGGGGGGAAACAACACAAGAAAAAAACCCCAAACCCCCACAAAAAAACCCCACCAAACAACCAAACAAACAAAACCCAAAAAACTAAGACCAAACAACTTCACCGTGACATTTTCTTTGCTTCTTGGCACTGGTTTGCTGGCAGAGAAGCACTGAATAAAATGTAAATCCATAAGTAATGAAGAGTTGTATCAGTCAGGGCTAATAATAGAGTAAGGAGTTACATAAATCAATAGAGATAATAGAATCTATTTTTGAATAGTATGGTGATCTGTTTGCAAGACATATATATGTAATTATCTTTGTACTGTCAGCCAATAATACATTACCAAATTCAACAGGTGTTTGTCATTATCTTCAATAGGCTACAGAAAAACCCAGATAATATATATACTTAAATAAATAGTGGCCACCAGCCATTTTATGCTTTCTCTATCTTAGTATTCCTTTCAGCAATAGTATCTTGGTAATTCTTCTTGAAGTTTGCCTTAAACACCCCTGAGAATTATTTCTACTAGAGATCTAGTGCATAAAACTGGCTGATAATTAAGATTTTCTCTAGCAAAGGTAGAAAAACACGAGATATCAATGGAGAGTGGTTGAAAATCATCATAGCAGCTGAGAAAATTTAGCAGTGAGTCCAGGAATCAAACTAGCAGAACAACAACTTTCATCCTCTCTACTGGTCCCTTAGCTTTCCCTGTTTTGGGGAGATTGTTATTTTCCATCAATGCTACTTGGTATGTCAGCGTATGGGTAGCGAAATGGCATTCAATTTCTTTTTGCTGCAGCGTGGCCTTGCAAAATCGTTTCTGATTTTCTGCTCACTGTCTTCTGAATGTCTCCTTTGACACCACTGTGTTTAGATTTTTCTTTCCTTCTGTCTATTTGTCTTCTGTAAAATTGCATTTTCCCCATATGAATTTTAACATACTACTTCTACTTTCCCAATTTTCCTGTCCCTGTGTCCCTTTAGATGATTTTTCAATTTTGATTACACTATCTGGTCTTTCAAAATCAAACTATTATTAACCGTTTTGATAAATGATTTAATTATCTTCAATTTTAAATATAAATACATTTAGTAAAATCTAATCTTTAGTATAACAGTGCATATCTTTTTCTCCTGAAGAGAACACAGCAATAGGATGATTTCTGCTATCACTAATCACAGAATCATAGAATGG
>NW_010247691.1:0-908 GCF_000690775.1 Eurypyga helias
GAGGGAAAGGGGTGGTCACGGGGGCCACGCGTCTGCGCAACAGCGTGTATAAAGGTGACGGTATGTACATTTTATTTCGATAAAGACAGAAGACAAACAGCGTAAAGATGCCCAGATGCCCTAAAGATAAATACATTTAAAAGATTCTCATTAAAATGAATCTGTAGTATTTCTTTCCTGCAAGCAAAATACCTTTCTTTAAATACAAAAAAAAAAAAAAATCAGTATTCTGAATTGCAAATGTTCTCAGTTTTTTGCAGAAAATCTGCCATGATGGGTTCTGTTTAATGAGTAAGGATTTTCCACAAAACAGGCTTTGCTCTACATGCTATTTTCCTAAACAGCTCAGTGACACAGTGTGCTAGCTACATACACAACAGATAATATAGTAAGAAAACATTCAACCTGATGAAAAGTTAAAATCTTCATTAATACACTGGAAAAAGTTGACATAACTCATGCCTTTTAAAATCAAAAATACAAAAATTAAATGTTTTCCTAAAAAGATTTTCCTTATTTTAAGGACTCATTTGAAAATGAAGCTGCATGTAATTTGTACAATAAAATTGTACAAGTAAACAGGTAATATACATAAAAAATTAATTGACATACTTCTCAATTAGCAGTTGTCCACCTTTAATTTCCAATACTGTACTTTCTTAACAAGCATACAAAATATCAAACTTCTCTTTAGAAAAAGTGCCGTTCTGTGACATCTTTTACACAAAAACAGTCTGAGCCCGTGGCGTGTTAATGCAGTCGAGAGGCGCAGCGTCCTGACTTTTACAAATAAACCTTCCCTAAAAAGCCTCCTGAGCAGGAGATTACACCCCATTATAAAAATATCAGCCTCGTGCGGGAGCTGCATTAGGGACCACGGCTGCGAGACCGTTTCCGTGGCGCGCGGC
>NW_010247692.1:0-714 GCF_000690775.1 Eurypyga helias
TCAGCTCCTAAAAGCTGCCGAGAAACCCCTGGGCCCCCTCGCCTCCATCGGCGTCGCTCTTCCCTGTGGAAAGGGTAGAGCATCCACCAGGTTCCCAACAAAACAGGTTTTGCGGGAAGGCTGGGGAAGAGCTGGGGAGGTGGCGCTGAGTGTGACAGGGTGAACGGGAACCCCCCGTGTGCGGGGGGCTTTGGGCAGCAGCTCCGTGCTTCCAGGGGGGCTTCCGGAGGGCTCCTATGTGGCGATGACCATGGGTAGGGACAACCTTTCCTTCTCACTTCTCTGATCCCGGGCATGGGGACCAGAGGGCGATTCCCACCGCGGGAATCCGAGCTTGGCTGGAGAGGAGGGTATCCCTTGGGAGCGGTGCTGCAGGCGTGGAGCGTGCTCAGGGCAGCCGGACGCAGGTCAGGGGGCACGGTGAGCTCCACGTCTGCAGCGCAATGCTCCGCCGGTCACCCCCACATCGGCGTCGTGGCCAGCGCCCTAAGCCCGGCACACGCCCTGGATTCTGCGTGTGCACGTCGTATTCACGCTCCGCACACGCATGGACACACGCATGCGCTACTTGTACTGGGCTGTGAAAAAACGTGATTTTTCAAGACCCTTCAACGTATCTTTACACGTTTCTCCTCACTATGCAATTTTTGTTGCATCGTAAGTCATGAAACGTGCTATTCTGGAGTGAAACGGGGCAGAGCTTGAGCCGAGCCT
>NW_010247692.1:800-1058 GCF_000690775.1 Eurypyga helias
GACTGTCACCTCCAGCTGGTCAAACACGGAATATGGTCTCGGATTTATTGCGCTAACAAGGAGTTGCTCTTTGCCTCAGGAAGGGGACAGGAGTGACAATAACCACTGGCCTCGTGCTCGTGAGCGGGACGGGGTGCGGGGGGACCTGGGCTTGTTGTGGGCGGATTCCCCCATGGGAATGGGGGACCCCGAGTCGGGGCTGCTCGCTCCTGCGCAGCAAAGGGGACAGGGCCGGGCGCTGTGCTGTACCCGCACACC
>NW_010247693.1:0-221 GCF_000690775.1 Eurypyga helias
GATGCTGGGGGCGCGGGTGACCCCAAAGACCCTGGTGACCCCAAGGATGCGTCCGGCGACACTGGTGATCCCAGGGACACTGGGGACCCCGGAGATGCCGGATACCCTTGGGGTGATGGTGACACTGGGGCCGCTGGTGATGCCGGGGACCCCAGGGAACCTTGAGGGGACCCTGGGGACCCCCCGTGGGGGGGCAGAGTCTGGCCAAGCCCTGCGAGAGC
>NW_010247693.1:624-826 GCF_000690775.1 Eurypyga helias
GGACCCATGGGGACAGATGAACCCACAGGGTCACACGGACCCCCAAGGACAGATGGGACCCATGGGGACACACGGACCCGTGGGGACAGACAGACCCATGGGGACAGACAAACCCACGGGAACACACGGACCCATGGGGACAGAAGGACCCATGGGGACACACAGACCATCAGGGACAAACAGACCCATGGGGACACATGGA
>NW_010247694.1:0-496 GCF_000690775.1 Eurypyga helias
ACGGGTGGTGCTCTGGGCGCGCCGGCCTCTCCCCGCGACTTAGTCCTGACCTAGTGCTGTGTTCTAGCCTGTACCACAGGAGAGCCTGCGTGGAATTTCTTGCATGAAGGAAAACTAGTTTTGGGGGATTTCTTCCCTCTGCAGCGTTTCAGAGGGCTATTGCAAAGGCCAGGGCTGTTGACCAAACTTTGGAAGCTGGGAGTCATGGACTCCCATGATGGAAGATGAGGAAGGGGTAGCGTGTCAAGAGATTTGTAGGCAGAGACATGCAGAATAGTTACAAAGTGAAAAACGGGAAGCAAATCCCAGTAGCCATGGAAGAAGGAAACCTCCACTAACAGTAGTCCTTGTGTATTGTTTTGTCAGCTAGAAGAGCATCTGTTTTAACCCAAACGTTGTGGAAGTGTCCCTTGGCTTTATGGGGTGGCCCCACGTCGGCATAAACCCACCTGGTTTGTCAGCGGCTGCCGCTCGGGAGGCGGGGGGGAGTACGAGG
>NW_010247694.1:556-1731 GCF_000690775.1 Eurypyga helias
CTTCCTAGAGTCAAAAACCCGGCCCCCCGCGCCTTCTCCCGAAGCCGGAGGCGGGTTTTCCCTTCAACACATCCCCGCTCCGTGCTTTCCTTCGGCCGCACGACGGGACAGCCGGGTCTGCCTGCCATGAACCCTGCAGCCGGTATTTTGTGGAATATGACGGTGTTTTGTTCCCTGGACCGCTTCCTGTTCCTGCAGTTGAGCGAAGAAGGTAGCCCAGGATGAGGCGTGGGAAACGCGTTGAGTTGCGGGCTGCCGTGCCGCAATCCCACGCTGCGGCGGGGAGAGGCAGCGTCCGGCGGTGCGGTTTGCCGGCCCTGGCAAGGTAAGAATGCGCTTACTGCTTGGTGACACCGGAGAGGTGGGTATGTCTTGGCTAGACTATGGAATTCTTTATAGCAGTGGCACTGCTTTGGGAAGGGAAAGGGAGTTTGTAATTCCGGGTTTTCCTCCTCTAGCAGACAGTTCCCACAGGCATCTGTTCCGGGGACTCAGTTTAGTCCAGCCGCGCTCAGTTTGCTGATGACAGCGCCAGCTTTCTGGGCTGAAACGTCTGTTACAAACAGGGACGTGCTGCAAAACCCAGGCCGGTGCCCGAAGCAGAGGTGCACAACGTGGAAAATACACGGAAGGTATTTCATGAGCTACCTCAGTGCTTATACGTTGTAGGAAGAGTGTAAAACCCCCACTAATGCAGAACAAACAGGTGGAGTTCCTGGGGCTTTTCCTGTCAATAGATGAATTGGCACCTGCAGAAGTTTAACTGCATCCGGAAGCCCCGGGCACACCCACATCTTGCATCCTGGCACGTGTGCCGCAGCACTTCACACCATCCCCTCCATCCCAAGGCGGCGGAAGTAACCCTCATCCCAGGCTGCGCCACATTTAAGATCTTCACTGCAGTTTGTGGGATTTACCTTAACATTTTAGCATCTACCCGATGATTTTGGATTTTAACCTCTGGCCTTTGGTGCCCAGCCCTTCCCTCGTTTCCACCAGAACCTCCTTCTCCCCTTGCCTCTGAACCCGACCTCTCTCCAGGCACCAAGCGCCGTCACAGTAGGATGGGCCGTGCAAGAACCCGTTAAAAACCAGAGGATGTTATTTTTCAACACTCTCCAGACCTTCCATCCCTCTAAGAGCACATCCCAGCCTTTCTGTAAGCGCCCAGCCAC
>NW_010247694.1:1762-13356 GCF_000690775.1 Eurypyga helias
CTCCCCTCCCTCTCCAAACACGGGGTCGGGCCTAGTCATCTCGGCTGCGGCTCACCAACTCTTATTTCACCTCTACGTCCTTAACAGAGCACCGAGCCCCCGCGTCCCCGCGAGCTCCAAGGACAAGCCGGGGGCGGCGAGCTCAGCCCCACGCTCCATGCCCACCCCAGCAGGCACGCGCACAGACCGTTTCCATGGCCCCAGGCGCTGCCCCTGCTATTCCCGCTTCAGCTGCCACCTACGCTCGTGCCAACCAGAGCGCTCCGACGGCTCCGTGGGTTCGGCTCCCTCCCGTGCACGAGCCTTTCCCTGTGCTCGGCGTTGCGTCGAGCAGCGAAGGAGAGGGTAAGGGGGGCACACCGCACCCATCGCCCCAAGACTATCGCATATTGCCTCCCACGCTACAAAAATACACAACTTTGGATGAGTTTGCTAGTTAATGTACATTTACTCCAGCACAGGAATACAAATACCTTTTATTTTAAAAAAGAAAAAAGCTAATAATACAGTAGGCCTGGCCGCGGCCCAGAGGGGTGTCAAACCCACTACCGTGTACTGCAGGAACTAGACACACGGGTGTTTCTAGAAGGAGTTACCGCCGCCCCCAGCGCAGAAGTTACGGTGCGAGTTAAGTTCTATGCTGCGGTTTGCGTCACTTCCACCGGCCGAGAAGACCAGGAACACTGTCATCCAGCAGCTCCCAAACCCAACGGCTGCTTCTTTCTGGGTCGTTTCGATGCAAATCAGCCCAAAAGGCGTACGCAAATCCCTAATATTTACAGTCCAAATACAGCATCACTCTACAATTTTCTTATAAAACAGCAGGTAAGGAGTTGACGTAGACGACGACGTCGGAGACAGAGAATTCAGAAAGTCCTTTTCTTCAGTGACCTTCACCTCAGAATCGTCGAAGAGCAACCACTTCCCCTCGTACTCCCTCAGGCTCTGCAGTACGCACGGAGCTCTGTTCTCTAGTCCGCCGGAAGCGACACCGCTCTGCTCGCCGCCTTCTGCGCTGCACTCCGCGCTTCCGCTGCTGGACTCGGGATTTCTGCTTTCAGGAACGACGTTAAGAAACTTGTCGGGGTTAGCGGGTTTGGTGGCGTACAGGTCACAGTCGGGCTTGCTCTTCTGCCCCCCAAGAAGTCCGACAGCTTCCACGTTCTTCTTGCTCAGGACTTTACCCGGCTGTGCGTTCCCACCGACTCTAAAAGAGACTTCGCCGTCGTCGTAGTCGTCTGCAGCAGCTCTCGCCTCCCCCTCATCCAGCGGTTCCGGCGTAAGCGCCGCGTGTGTTCGGGCGGTGCTGAAGTTCCCCCGCTCTAGCTCCAGGCTGTTCAGGTCGGTCACTTTGACGGAAGCCGTGTAGTGTCCGCTGCTGATGGTGATGCCGCTGTGCATCACCACTGCGAACAGCCCGTAGGTGTCGTTGGTCGGCTTCGTGCTCCACTCTTCCAGCGAGAGCCTGAGGGGCGTCAGTAAGGGCGTGTTTATCTTGGAGAGCCCGCCGTAGCAGTCAAACCTGCAGAGGGAAACTGGAGTCAGACCTCGCTCCACCACAGCTCCCAGTAACTACCCCGGAAGTGGCTCACGCGGCCCTTTCCCCCATTAGCGACACGGGCGGCCCGAAGGCGAGCGCTTGCTCGCTTCTCGTGAGCGCGCCCCAGGCTGCCCGGTCAGGGAAGACCTTGTTAGGAGTGCGCGGCATGTTGAATCTCACAGCCCGAGAGCGACCGACCTTAACCACGTAAGACATTCCCTCTTTCTGAAGTATCAGCTAAAGCTGATTTTCTGCAGAGGCGTTAACCCAGTTGTTATCGCTCCTGCTTCCACGCACAAATACTCCGCTTCTTCCCAGGCGCCACCCTGCGCTCCAGATTACAAAAACCCAAACCCTTCAACATCCAGGGCTGAGGTAAGCAGGGTTGGTGGGGTTTCCCTGCCAGGACTCGTTTACCGATCAAAGGAACACGAACTTCACTTCCGATCGCTTTAATGGCACGCGGAAAAACGGAGCTCCTGCCGTAGGAAGTCATTTTTCTCAGCTGACCTTGGTGCCCTGCCAGCGCTGCAGTTACCTACAGGTGCGCAAGTTACTCACACTTGGGATCCCATGAACTGTCCTGTGTTACTGGGCGTTTTCTAGGCAATGATCTAGGCTGATTTCCTTGGGAAAAACATCCAGTATTTCCTAAGTATTTAGCATTTTGTCCATAGGGCACGAATTTACAGTGAGCATGGTTTAAGTCCCTTCCTACGAGGATCTTCTAAGGAGTCTGAAAGGTGTTGGGACTCCCACATTATCATGTATTCGCCCCCTTGAGTGATTCTGCTCTTACCTGATTTACACACTGCATCAGCCCAAGTTAATTAACCCCTTTATTTAAAGCTATGTGATGATTCGGTCTTGCTCAGCTGTTGGGGTGTGGCAGGGAAAGGTCTGGGGGATACAGGAAGCCTGGGAAGACTCGGGTTCCAGAGCCAACTGCTATTGTTCACCTGTGGTTTATCCCAAGAACAACTCTCTTCAGTCCAAGGCAACTGCAGATACGGCACAACACTAAGCATTGCTGCAGTAACAGGACTGTTGTTTCACTGGGTTTAGTTTTGACTCTGCTGTGCTCCCAGTTCAGTGGTGGTCACAGCCATAAACCCTCAGAAACACAAACAGGTTTCCACGCACACACGGCCTCGGTCACTCAAGTCAAATTAACTGAAATCTCACGTTAGGGCGAGGCTTCCCAGAAACGCTTCACCACACCAGAAGGAACAAAACAGCACGTAATCTGAAATAATAAAACTCAAATCTTCTGAAGATCCCTACTAGCAGTAGCCACAAACACATTCAGTAAGTCGAGAAGCCAACCGCCTGCTGATGCTCCAGACCAGAAACGCAGTTCACACAACGCTCCGACAAGCGTATTGACACAAGACACTGAAACGAGCTCTGCCTGGCTTCCAGCATCAGAGATTTGGAGAGGAGGAAATAAGAGAGGGAATCTTCTCCTGATAGCTTTTTGTTCTTCTCCATGACAAGAACCTGAAGACAGAAAGCGCATGACGAGGCCGCTGCCTCCTCCGACTGACACATGGTTCGCGCAGCAAACTCGACATCTTTCCAGCCCGCAGATCGGGGGAGCTTTCCCCACTGGGCTGCATTAACACCTCTCCTCGTTACAGACCCTTCGCTCCTCGTTACAGACCCTCGAAGACTTGGGCCGCATTACTGCACCGCGTTTAACACTCGGAGTCACATAGTCCGAGTAACGATCCCCAGCGCCATGAGCAGTGCTGTCACCAAGTGGCAAATGTGAAAACAGTCACCTGCTCTTACCTGATACCGTTTCACGAGCCAAATCTAATTTTCTCACTAATTGTTAAACTTTTGTATAGTGGAAAAGCTTCATCAGCCATTACTAACAGCTTCCCAGCCTGAGCACGCGGCCTGGCGTTTTATTCCCCACACACGCACTTGCCAAGGGGAATTAGTTACTCATCCCCAGGCAAGTAGGTTTCCACAACGGCTGTTTGACTTAAAAAAAAAACCAAAACCCCACACTCTGCAAGCCAGCATCTAGAAAAGACGAAGCGAATCCCTACTAACTGCAAATATTTCCATGACCATTCCCTTCTGCTTCACGTATTTCCAACTCAGTAGAGCACAACTGAGCAGCAGACAAGATTTCAAAGTTTTTATTGGCTCTAAGAGAAGTTTCAGGAAGAGTCTTAGTTTAGAAACCCTCGTTTAAGGTCCGCAGAACGGTTTGTTACTGCTTTCAGGGCAGTAACAGTCTCCTCTCCGAGCAGAGCAGTCTATTTTCCAGTCAACAAAGTGGGAGAAGCTCCCTCAGAGCTCAGGAACCAGTGGCAGTGACTGGACACCACGGACTGCACCAGTGCCCTGCCTTAGGAGCCTCGGCTCCTGCTCGCGAGCTGCGCTGCCCTCCTCCAGACCAAGGTGTTCAGAAACGACACAGTTTTGTCCAAGACGCACCACCCCAGCCAAGATCTGGGAAAGGGTCTTCTAAGCGGCTTCATCGCCAACTCCAGTTCTACACCTGACTGTTCACTCCTAACGCCCGTAACCCCTGGCTGCGAGCCGCTGGCAGAAAACGCGCGACGGGTCAGAGGACAGCAACACCACCGAGCGCGGACTCGGGCTGACCCGGATACGGGTGTCAGCGTTGCGGAGCGCGGCGCGGAAGACGGCCAGGACAGAAGAAAAGGTCAGTGACTGGGGAGGAGGCCGATTCACCTGCAAGCTGCGAGTACTGCCCCACAGAACCAGAGGGGAGGAAGCGCAGGAGCAAACAGAAGATTTTCCTTTCAGGTGATGGCTCAGGCTGTGTTTTTTTGTCTAACAGCCTATCATCATCCCAGGATGCCACCTCACATCCAGGGCTGCTCAACAGCAGCATTACGATTTTTAACGGGTGTGCAGCTTGTTCTCTGCCGCCGTGTGACAGTCAGCTATGCAGAACAACGTTCTGTGTGTCAGGACTCTAGACCTGTGCGAAGGGAAGGCAGCAGATGTTACAGAGACAGGGAAGTTTCCCTTCCACGTTGTCAGAAACCTGGATACTCCTAAAAACTAACACTAAAGACAGGCTGAGTGAGAACTGTAGTTTTAGCCAACTACCTGCACAAATATCTTCGTGTAATCTGTCTCCAGGTCTTTTACAACTCCTGCTTACACTGGCCACAGTTACCATCAGCACTTGCTTATAGAGCATCCTCCGACAAGTCCCCCGTCAGCTCACCCGGCCTCCATGCCCTCCCGAAGGTCCGACACACCCCGAGTTCGTAGACGCTGGTGACACGAGCATTATGACCCCAACCCCGTGGCAGACTTCCTGCTGGCAGGGTGGCTCTGGAGGTCTAAAGCCAACCAACGGGGAAACGCAGCGCCCAGGGAAGTCAGTGGATAGAAGGCCAAACTCATCTGTGCCTAAATGACTTCCTCCTGCACATCCCAGAGCAGCTGAGGGTTAAGTCACCTGGTCGCCAGGTTATAAAACGGGGGGCTGCACTGTATTGTCACTCAAAAACGCAATTCATGGCGGAACCATTTTCTAAAGGACCTGGGGGAATACTGCAGTTTTAAGTGGCTCCTGACGAAGCAGCCTGTTATTTTTCCTTATCTGAACCTCAGCGAAGAGCCAGAGCTCACGGCGAAACGCTGCGCGGAACGTGTCGGGGGATTGTTCTGTTTGGGTACAGTGTTGTAGGGACGGGGTGGTTTTGGCTGGTTTTCTCTTTTCCTCCCTTCCCAAAGGAAACCCTAAATTCCTAAGTATGAGAAAAGGTAAAGAACATCTCTTCCAAAAAATAAGGGTTTCCACAGTATGTAACAAACCGATTGCTCATCGGTGACGTTGAGATTACTGTATCTTTGAAGGAATCGATCATTTCTCCTGTACTGGGTGTTACCTCTTTAAAATGCTTCTCTCCTGATTCTTCTTCCCAGACTTTAGAACCCCCGTTTGGTTAAAGCCCAAAGCGCACTACAAGCTGCAGCCATACACCTCAGTGTTGTTCCCATTATTTGTTCTGCAGAACCTGCCTCTGACCTCACAGGGACAAGTGACATCAGTAAAGTTTTCAGAAGCGTCAGCGTATCGGGCTGTTTTACGAACACAGATAAACCAATTCTTGCCAAGTCTCCTGAAAGCATACTTCCCTGGAGGTAGTTTCTGCCGTTCCTTGTAAAACAGAAAACCTTTATGAAATCAGAGGCCACACCCCACCGATTTAAAGTTAATTTCAATCTAGAAATCTGCTTTTGGAAAAGCTACAAGACATTTTCATCTCTCTGGTACGCTTTTCCTTCCAACAGCACAGCGTTTCGTGATAGAGTCAATCTGCATACTCACTCTAGGCCACTAGCAGCAAAGCACTTCAAGTGAATGGTTATAACTTCAGGCATTTTGTCGAATAAAAGGCTGCGCTCTGCTTCTGTGTAGTGGTGGCAGTTTTCACAGAAATATTTATCCTCTCCCACAATCCTTTCCACTGATGCAAACTGTGAGATTGCCCACTTAAGTGTCTTCATTTCCGTTTTCGGCTCTGGGGAAACTGTAAAAGAGAACCACTACGATCAGATATGCTGTTATTTACACTTCCGAGGTGCCCCAACAGCGTAACGACACGACGACGCGTGTCAGGTTTTGGCGTGTTCCAAACCCATCGGCCGCGCTGTGAATACGGATGGAACAGAAGATCTGTCCGAGCCTTTGCATCACCTCAGGAGGCAACGAACAGGAACTATTACTTAAAACCTGTGGTTTTCCCAAAGCCTGGCTTCAGCACGCATGCACAAATTCGGTCGCCACGTCCGGAAATGGGGTGCACGTACCCAAGACCAGAGTGGGGAGGGCAGAAATAGTAAAAGCTGCTCCAAATCAAGTCCATGAGCACTAAAATTAATTTCTTTAAAATTCTGGATTTCAAAACGCATTGTTGCCATGCTTACTTTGGGAAATAGCAAAAAGCTAAGTGAGGATCACGAAAATCTGTGAAGGATGCCAGAGAACTAACGCTTATGCATATAAACCAAATGCTATTTAGGTAATGACAGTCTAAAATAATGAAAAAAATCATTTTTTACAGTCAGTTAAAGAAAAAAAGCTGCTTTTTTCATTTCTTTTGAGAAAAAATGCAGGTATTTCTCATAAAATTAAGAAAAAGCAGAAGAATTTCTTATCCAGGAAGAAAGGGAAGACCCAAATCCAAGAACATACCGATTTGCAAGCTGGAGAACAGGTACATAAGCGAAGGACTGTAAGCAGCCTGTGTTATGTGTTAAGAACTGAAACAATTTTCATGCTGTCTAGGCCTGTCTACATTATCAGCACCCTGTTTCCAAAGTCTAAAGTTAATCAGGACAAGAGATAACGGACCAGCCGCTAACTTCAACCAGCAGGAACGGGAGCAGCGTTCCTAACTACGGGGCCGTCCTTCCTCCAAGGCTGGCTGAAGCACAGACACACAATTCCTCTGCGGGAATTACTTACTTTCAGAACTCTCTTCAGTTTTAGAAAGTTCATCTTCCTGCACTGGAACACTAATGTCCTGGAAATCTTCTCTTCTTTCAGTGAAGCACTCGCACTCCAGGCATCTCGTTCTCAGTACCAACTGGCCCTGGAAGAGTTTCTCCACTAGTTCAAAAACAGCCAGCTCCGTACCTAGAGAAAGTATGTGCCAGATGACTTACCACGATGCACTTTATTCAAGACACTTCAGAACCTGGCTGTTCTTCCAAAATCACTGTTACAGACATGGCCTTTTAGGGATTCCAGACAGGAATAGAAAAACCCAAAACAAACCTGCTTATCACATGCAATTTGCACTACATATGCTACTTGTTCCTGCACAGGGCGGCCCTTTCTCTTGGCCCTGAAACTTAAATTTCTGGTTTAAGATTAGGTTCTTGTTTTGGCCTTGAAGCGAGACATGGTCACGCTCTGGAAAACCCATGTTTGCCATCAGCGCACCGCTGTCCTGGTGTGGGCATACGGTCTTCTCGGGGAACATCACACTTCTATTTTTGCCTGGTCTGGTTATTCTCAGTCCTCTCCTCCAAGAATTACTGAACTGGTTGGCCAATTTTAGTCAAATCTGCTGAAGCAATGGAGATCTCAAGGGATTCTGCATTCCTTCAAAACCTGGTCTGACACTTTTTTATACTGTACAACTACATAATGTTAGAGAAATACCTCTTCAGAGCTACGCTAAACAGGCCAAGTTAGAAAAAAAATACAAAATGCATTCTCTTTCATAAAAAATCTTTTCCAACTGCTGAAAACCTAGTCTTGTATTTAGAGAGCTCTGCTCACTACGCACCCTGAAGGCTGACTTCCCACGCACAGTCATTTCGTAATCATACCAATCTTAAGCCCTTCACCAACCTTCCTTTTTTGGCTCTTTTTCAGTTCCTTTTTCATGATGGCTTTCCACCAGAGACGCTGGCTCACGGTATTCTGCCTTAATATTGTCTCCATTTTCGCGCTTTACGGCCGGCTCCTCAAGCTCACAGTCGTCACACTCTTTTCCTGGGTCTTTGGATCCCAAGTTTGTAGTTAACTTGCCTAGACTGTAAAATTTCGACAGAATACTAGGCTGCTTGCAGGAGGATTTTAGCCAGTTTAATCTAAGCCGCGACTTTTTCTGCGTTGGCTTCGCGCTCTCGTTTTCACTGGAACACTTGGCGATGGCATCGCTTGGATTTTCAAGCTTTTCTCCCGTTGCTTTCCTCTTCGACCTGGTTTGTCTTTGATTTTCTTCTGCTGCAATCTGCTCCTTTGACACTTTGGATTTTTTCTTTGCATTGCCACCCTCGGCATCGCTTTTTCTTTTCCCGTTTCCTTTGAGTAGCTTGTCCTCAGCTATCGCTCCGACGTGGTTACTCGGTACGTTCTCCTCCTCCTCGGCAGCGCTGGCAGTTCCATTGCTCTCAGGATTGTGATTAAGTTTTTCCTCCAGCTTCGCTGCAGGCTCTTCAACGGGCATTTTGTTCAATTCTTCCTTCTTCAGTAGCTGACATGTTTCCTGAATGTTACCCAGGATACACTGCAGAACCTCCTGGGCGTCATGCTGCAAGTAGCCTTCGTACATAGGGTTGAGCTCCCTGTTAAAAGCAAAAGTGCACACCAAAGCTGCTCTTTACTACGTAGCTAACAGGATTTGAGATTTAAATTAGGGAAGCTTAGCTGTGAAAGGAGGGGAAGACCCACTCCAGCAGGATCTTCCTAGAGAGAAGTCCTCTCTGTCACAGACAGCCGTGAAAGGGTAGTAACAGCCTTTGCAGAAGGGTGTTTAAACACACATTCAACTGCAACCCAGCCGTGATCCTTCTCAGGTCCATGAGAACCCTTCACACACGTGAGGCTAAGTACTGGTTTAAACCCACATGTGGGTTTAAATTATATTCTCAACAAATCAAAGCATACTTCTAGACTTACGATATCACAAAGGTAAGAATCAGCACAAACCTTCCCTTTGAAATGGAGAAAAACTTACTTAAGACCACCTCATCTACCTTCCGCAAGTCTCTAACGCGGTGCTGTACAGTGAAACGGCCTTACAGCTTCCGGTGAAAACCCTGGCATATGTCTGAGACTATTTGTACCTCAGGGTGTTCAGTAGCCTCCGTGGCTGCGTAGCGAGTTCATCGGTGTATTTTTCTGGATTCAAGAGAAAGCTGGCTTGAAGCTGCTCAACTGAGAGGATCAGCGAGTGCAAACTGCAGATGAGCTCGTAGCTTGCCAGTGGGTCTTCTTTGCAACTTCCCTGCAGTAACAAATTAACAATAAAAATACTCATAGTTTTGTCTGTAGCAACAAGTTGAACTTTTTCTCTCCTGCCCTTGCTTAGTCTTCTGACATTTGACAGGGTTTTTTTGTCTGCTATGGAAAACAGGTGAGTTTCAGCCAATAAATTGCTCTTTTGCCAGCAGAAATGTCAAGTCAGAATAACCATTATGTTAAAAACCCAAACCATCTTTGCCCAAAAGCTCCAGTTTCCATCCACTCAGAGTACTGTACCCTAACTGTCTTGTCAGACACATGGCGAGGTATCCCCTCCAGTTTTCCCTGTCAAACTCGAGCTTACAAGTTTACGTGCACTCTGGACGCTCGAGTTTGAGCACAAACGCAAAACTCCTGAAACAGCACGGCAGCGAACGCCGCTGCAAACGTCTTACGCACAGGAGCATCGGTTAAATTGTCGTTATGCTCCTGGCATGCAGCCCCCTTGCAAAGTTACAAGCAAAGGAACATGCAGTGAGATACGTTACCTTTTCTGCTTTCTGCTCTCCTTCATCCCTCAAAGATTCTTTCTTCTTCGAAATGATATTATATAAGTGTTTTACTCCAGTTTTAAAACCAGGACAGAAGTACAATACCTGAAAGCAACAGTTTAAAACAAGAGAATAACGGGGAAGGTGAGAAGTTACTCAACGTACACATCCACATTTAGGATCGCACCAGCTCTGCGTCTCCCCAGGCAGGCACAGAGCACACGGAGATGCAGGATCATTCGCAGCAGGGAGGTGCCCAGGGTACATACACTGAAAAACTGCCCAATCCAGACAACCCACGGTGCACGCATTTCCTGCGCTATCATCTCGTTTCCCCCTCTGTAATTAGACCCCCTTCACACTGCACCCCAGCACCTAGGTAACATCCCTTCCAACCCTAACCATTCTATGATTCTATCATTCTATCAAACTACGAGTCTCGTCCACTTGTGCCTGGCCAAAGAAAATCATCTTGTCGCGGCCCCCTGGCATGATCTCACCTGAAGGACGCTGTTCAGGTAACACGTGTTACCCAGATTGTTCAAGCCCACAAACGGCAACATGTTGTCTTTTTTCTCACAGCTGACGAGGGCGGGAGGCTGTGCTGCAGGAACCACCTGATCGCTGTGGAAGGGAGAAAACAGCCTGTGAGAACGGCTCCTGCTGGTGCGCACGCACCGCACTCCAACTGAAACCCAGACTGCTCAACGCGTCTCTTCAGCATCCTACTCAAGAATAGGCAGGTTTGCAAGCAGCGGGCAAAGCTATTGTTGGTTCCAATATAGAGTTTTCAGAAAAATACCAGGAGACAGACTAAAGGAACCAAACCAGTTCTCTTTACGCTCTTATGTTCTGTGTTCATTCCTCAGGCAGCGCTAAGAAAAACATGTCTAGCACGTATTTGCTGTTACTGACCCCTGCCCCAGGTTCACATCACTTCATTTCTGGAAGCAAACTAAAAGGATAAAAAACAGGAAAAAATTTAAAATAAGGAACCAACGAGCCTGGTACCTGACGTGCAGTGTTAACGCACCGTGCTGACACAACGGAGTCAAATTTCAGAGCCTCCCAACACGTTTGTAATTGACCATGATTAAGCAATTTTGCTTTTTCCCATTTAAATTTCCTCCCTGGCTGCCACAAAACGAGTTGCATGATTTGTTCAGGGCTTGAAACACCTGAAGGAACGACTGCAAGCGGCATAATCGACTCTTCTACTTGCAGCAGAAATAACCTTACAACTTCAATTAAAACTCACTTTGGGAAAGCTTACATTTTAATACGCTTTAGATAACTGAACGTGAGAATAACTACCTTATATTAACCTCAAATAAGGGAACTTCAAGCCATTTCAAAGTCTATGCCAACAAATCATCCACAGTGTGGCAAGCTTGTTTTCTGGAGCGAGTTATAGAAATTCGCTGCAGCGAGCACCTGGTTCAGCTTAGCGGGAGGGTTTAGTTAGTGCACCTCCGAGCGCGTACTTAGGCGAGCAAATACAACCGAGACGAGCGGCTGGGGCAGCGCCGTTCACCCACCGCAGAACCGAGCTGGGGACCGGCCGCCCCAAAACGGCCAGAAACGCTCACTCGGAGCGAAACGCTTACGCACATCTCAGAGCCTCTGAACTCCGGACTCTTTTGCTCATTTTCCTGGGACTCGGAAAAATCCAGTGCTCTTTTCGCTTCCTTTTTTTGGAAGAGCTTCAGCGAGAGCCTGTTCTTCTTCGAGGGGCTCCCTCTCGCAGGCCCGGTGCTGCTGTCACTCGGCAAGACCCCGGGCATCTTTCCTGGCGGGC
>NW_010247695.1:0-295 GCF_000690775.1 Eurypyga helias
CCGCGCTGAGCCCCCTGACGTGAGCCGTGCTGAGCCGGGCTGGGCTGAGCCAGGCCAAGCTGCGTTGTGCTGCCTGGGGTTGTGCCATGCCGAGCCGTGCCGTGCCGAGCCGTGCTGTGCTGTATGGAGGAGCCGTGCCAGGCCGTGCCGTTCCAGGCTGCGCTGCGCTGTTCCAGGTTGTGCCATGCCATACCAAGCTGTGCCATGCCGTTCCAGGCTGTGCCATGCTGTTCTGGGCTGTGCCATACCGTTCCAGGCTGTGCCATGCCATTCCAGGCTGTTCTGTGCCGTACTG
>NW_010247695.1:385-669 GCF_000690775.1 Eurypyga helias
CTTGCCGTCCCGTCTCAGGCCTGCCCATGCCGTTCCAGGCCGTGCCATGCCGTACCAAGCTGTACACCACGCACTGGTGGGAGCTTCCAGACTCTTCTGGGGAAGTCAGATGCTCTCCCAGGCATCCTCACGGTGGGGAGCCCTGAGGAAAGCGGGAGCCCTGGCCCCCACCCCAAACTCCACTGTCCCCCCTGAAGGTGGCCCTTGGCGCCCCAGGGTCCCCGTGGAGCTGGTGGCAGGGCGCTGAGCCTGGCAGGACGTGGGGGCGAGGACTCTGCCCGGTG
>NW_010247696.1:0-539 GCF_000690775.1 Eurypyga helias
GGGGGATTTGTCCCCGCTCAGAGGTGTCCCAGCATGGAAGGGACCCCCTCGGGGACCCCCGGGAAGATGCCCACGTGCAGTGGAGGGGGCAGGGCAGCGCCCAGGGCCGGGTGCTGCGTGGGGGGGTGTGTGGGTGCTGCTCGTGCAGGGTCCCAGCGCTCCCAGGGCCAAGCGTGGCACGTCAGGGGGAGCACCAGGCACCACCGTCCTGCCCTGGATTTTTTATTCAATCAAGGGTCCTGCAGGTCCTCTCCGTGCACAAAGTGGCCGTTAAGGGGGGTCCCGGGTGTTTTCCCGCAGGGAGGATCCGCCGCGGCGCTGCTCCAAAATGGACAGGACCACCAGGATAAAGATCACCGAGCTCAACCCCCACCTGATGTGCGCCTTGTGCGGCGGCTACTTCATAGACGCCACCACCATCGTGGAGTGTCTGCACTCCTGTGAGTGTCCCGGGCCCCCAGCCGGGGTCACGCTGCGCCCAGGGGTGCCCCCAGCCCTGGGAAGGGTGGCCGTGCCGCACCGAGACCCTCCGGCTGTGC
>NW_010247696.1:652-1207 GCF_000690775.1 Eurypyga helias
TGTGGGGGCATGGGGCGCTTTGCCAGGCTGGTACAGGGGCTCTGCCCCCTTGTCCGTCCGTCCGTCCGCTCACGCTCAGTCTCTCCTCACAGTCTGCAAAACCTGCATCGTCCGCTACCTGGAGACGAACAAGTACTGCCCCATGTGTGATGTCCAAGTGCACAAAACCAGACCCCTCCTCAGCATCAGGTGAGCTTTGGGGGGTCCCCTCACGCACCCCAGCCCCGTGTCGGTGCAGCCCGTGCCCACTGTGGGGTGCAGCCCCCCGAGAGCGGGGCTCTGCGGCCAGCCCGGGCGCACAGTGCTGAGCAGGGACCGCTGTAGCTCCTGCAGCATAAAACCTCCCTGTTCCTGAGTCCGCACCCAGCAGGAGTGGGGATTTGGGGTGCTCTCCAGGTGGAAGGGGAATGAGGATGATGGGAAAGGCCACCATGGAAGGGACAGGACCCAGGGACATCTCCTCTGTGGCAGTAGGAGGGGGCTGGGATGTTTGCCAGCTGGAGCAGGGGCTGCCCCACACATCCCATGGATGTCCATCCATCCCTCCATCCATCC
>NW_010247697.1:0-1400 GCF_000690775.1 Eurypyga helias
GGGGAGAATCCCCTCCCTCGCCCCGGTGGCCACAGACGCTACAGAAGAATGAACCATTTGGGGTGTCCCTTGTTTTAGGCACCCAGAGTAAGATCTTTGGGGGGGACACCTTCTTTGAGGAGGTGCTGAGGGGACACCTGCTGCTTAAAGGGCTGCCTTGCCCGTCTTGATTCAGACATCCCATCGCAACACCCTTTAGTTTTTGATTCTCCTCTCAGCTGCACCAAAGCCCCACAGTAGCTCCAGATGGGAAGAGCATCACACGGAAAAACCCACCCATCACATTTATGGCCAAGACCCACCTCCAAGGCAGCTGGCCTGCGACAGGGAGACATATGCAGGGCTGTAAAGAGCCGTTTGCCAGCAGCAATAAAGAGCAGAACGATCTGCATCCGAAATTCACGCTCAAAATGCTGACATTCGTTTGTCATCGCTGGGCAGGAAGTCTCAGCGGGGCTGTAGGGTTTGGACCAACAGCCCTCTGCATGCGGATGAGCCTAAATGTCTCTGGGAAGCTACACAAATCAGTGAGGAAATCACTCCTGCTTGTGCTGTATGCTGTGGGAAGAAGGGAATTTGTCTTTTCAGCATCAGCTGCACCAAAGGGCTTTTGCTGAGCCGGGAATCCCTCTGGTCTGAGCTGCAGCTTAAGTCAAACCCCAATTCACCCGCTCGCCACGGCGGGGATTTGGCTGTTTCTATGGGCAGTACCGAGTTTTCACACCGTTTTGAGCCCACGCCGCATCTCCTCGAGGCCGAGAGGGGACATGCCGACAGCTTCAAGCACGACATTCTCACAGGGCTCCGGAGACCCGACGCAGCCGGATTTCCCCCAGAGCACAGCAGCCTCCTAACACACCACTTCCCTTTCCAAGACACCGAACCGAGCACTGCTGGTGCTTTACCTTGATGGGAGGTTTCCTCGTCAGGTGGGAGACCAGGAAGTTCATGGCGATGTCCTCGCAGTTGATGTATTCATCCACCATGTCGCGGATGGCTTGCGGCATCACGTAGGAGTACAGATAGGCGTAGTACTGGGAAGGATAAGAAGGCACAATGTTGCTCAAGGCGGTCCCAAGCAGAGAGCTCAAGGGCGCCAGCGGAGAGACTCCGCGTAACGGAGTTAATCCTGCGCCAAGGAGATCTGCTGTAGCCACAGCAGCAGCAAATCAACCCACAGCTACCCCCCCCACCCAGTCCCGGGGCTCCTGTACCCTCAGAAATCGAGGAGTGATGGTTTCAGCCCCCTCAGGTCCTGCTGTCTGTGGTGCTGCAGCCAGCACGGCAGTAGGAGCTGGTGGATAACCTCCCCAGCGTGATACAACGGCTCAGGACAGTCCCCTCAGGACAACACCTCATCCTTTCCTCAAGGTGTGTTTGCCGGCTGCTGGCTCCCCCCC
>NW_010247698.1:0-551 GCF_000690775.1 Eurypyga helias
TCCCGGGCTGTCCAGCTCCGTGTCCTGCACGGCGCTTCCCGGGAAAGCTGCAGCCTCGCCAGCCGGGCAGCCACAGGGACCAGTGGCCGTAGGAGCCGAACTGCCCGTGCTGCCCTTCACCTTCCGTTCTCCCTTCGGGCAGCGGCGTCGGAGAGGGACCGGCTCAGCCCGTTCCCCCCGCTCGCCTTCACGGGGGGCTCCTCGCCCCCTACCAACCGCTGGATCTCTGCCCAGGCCTCGTCCAGGTACTGGGATGAGCGGATCCAGCGGAAGAATAAACCTGGGAGAGAAGGGGCTGGGTTACATCAGCCGAGCCGCAAAGCGGAGCACCCGGAGCCGAGGATGGGTTCCGAGGGGACGGCCCAGCTCACCCTGCCACAGCGGGAGGCTCTGGGGCTCCACCGAGGGCCAGATGACCAGCGCGTTGGGCGCGTAGAGGGGGTTCAGGTGCTGCTTCCTCTCCCCGGGCTGGCTCAGCCAGGCCCAGAGGGAGTGAGTGTTCTCCCTCACCTGGCACAGGCACCTGCGGGAGGGGCGGGATGAGTTTCAGT
>NW_010247699.1:0-222 GCF_000690775.1 Eurypyga helias
AGCCCGTTTTGCACCATGCCACGGGTCCCGGGCACATCCCGTGGGGCTGCCAAGCTCCCAGCGTTTCCCACCTCTCCTCCCTCCACCCTGTGATCTACGCGGGCAGGTGGAGGGGACCAGAGCCAGGGGGGTGGCAAAGCATCCCGGCCCGGGGATCCTGTCCCTCCGGGCCCGCGGGAGCCGCCGGGCAGGAAGGGAATCCGGAGCAGCGAGGAGGGAGGG
>NW_010247699.1:239-1328 GCF_000690775.1 Eurypyga helias
GTGTTGTCAGCGTGCTTTGGTGTCAAGCCATGAAAGAAGCCGCCTTAGCGAGGCAGTGATGCTTAGCAACTGCCTGGATCTAAAAATAAGAGCCATTTAGCGAGGAAAATGCAGTGGAGAAATGCTCGGAGAACTAAACACATTCCCCCAGCCCTCCCCGTGGCCCAGCCACCGCCGCAGAGCCTGCGTGCACTGCCCGGCTGGAGAGAAACTCCTGGGACGAGCCTGGCGATGCCCCCTTGGCTGAGCCCGATGAGCGGAGCCGGAGCCCGGTCAGCCCGGGGACCCCTCGCACCGCCGGGCTCATCCATCCCGCTGCTCCTCACCCTCCCTATCCTCCCTCCTCCGTCCCCTCCGTCGCACCCTCGGCTGCACCCCGCCTGGGGACCAGCGGTGTCCCAAGGAGGTAGCTGCGGTTGGGATGGCCATGTGAGCAGTTCCCAGGCTCACCCGCCCCATCTCCAGCATCCCGTGGGCTCATCCCGCTGCGGGAACGTGGCGGAAACAGCAAAGCTGTGCTGGGGAAGTTTTCACCTTCCGCCATCCCCGGTCCATCGGGAGGCAAACATGGCTATTTTTATCCCAGCTAAGTGCTCCTGCTTCTGCAGGCAAGCGAGAGATGCTTTGCCAGGCTGGGGAGAGGGGGGAAAATTGGGTGGGTTGGGGGTACCACGGATGCTGTGCTGGGGAGTGGGGGGAAAATTGGGTGGGTTGGGGGTACCACGGGGTAGGATGGGGCAGCCCCAAGGCCTGGCTGACACAGCCCACCCTCCCCACGGCGCAGAAAACGCCTTGCCTGCTCGCTGGTCTCGGCTCCTTTCCTTAGCAGACACGAGGGCTGGGCATCCGGCCAGGATTCACAGCCTTTGAGCCTCTCTCTGCTCACGAAAAATGCCACGTCCTCCCCTAAATGTTCCTCCAGGCACCGGGAGCTGGGGGCTGCAGGATGGGAGCAGTGCACTGCCGGCTGCTGCCGCCTTCCTGCTGCAGGAACGGGTCTCGTCCTTGCCCACCCGCCCGGATCCAGGCCGGGGCCCTGCCATGGATGCTCCGGGCGCAGGAACACCTGGGTAAACGTGTCCGGCCGGG
>NW_010247699.1:1439-1800 GCF_000690775.1 Eurypyga helias
GTGGGCACCCGAGTCTTTACCCAATGCTCTTTTGCCTTGGGGCTGCCACGTCCACCACGAGGGCAACCGGCAGGTCCAGGGCAGGCAGGAGCCGTCCACAGGTAGGGCTGGTGCTTCGGATGCTGCTGGATTAATCAGTTCCAGAGGATGGGAAGAGCTCCGGCAGCTCCTGCAAGCCCAGAACCCAGTTACAAGGGGCAACTGGGACCAAGCACAAGCCGGCCAAGAAGTGGCACAGGCCCCACCGCAGATGGGGCGCAGCTCACCATGAAGCCCATTCCCCGGTGCCGAGGGCCAGGGAATCATGGAGGATGGGCTGGGGTGGACAAGGATCCTGTGGAAGCACCCAGGTCCCCCAGCT
>NW_010247700.1:0-270 GCF_000690775.1 Eurypyga helias
GGGGACCCCCAGCCCGGCGCAGCTGCTGGGGTGCTGCCTACGGGTCCTGAGGGCTGGAGGGGCAGGAGAAGGCGCGGTCCCCGGGAGAGCTGGTGGCCGTCGGGTGAGCCGGACCTGTGCTCCAGGGAGTCGGCAGTGCCTGGGGACAAAGGGCAGGGGTTAGCCCCCCCAGCCCCCCGGGCAGCTCTGCCAGCCTGGCACGGAGCAGGCAGCAGGGACACCTGCCCAGGCAGAGACGCCCGGAAAGAGGGGCCGGGCCCCCCCCCTGGA
>NW_010247700.1:449-663 GCF_000690775.1 Eurypyga helias
CCACCTCGCCCTCCCCAGCCCACCCCAGGCCCGATCCCATCCCACTTGGCAGCAAGCACAGATCCCTGACTCGCCCCCACCCACCGGGGGACCACAGGGTGCCCTCTGCCCCCCTGGCCCCCAGAGCCCCGGCAGGGCCATACCCGGCTGCCTGAGCGAGGGCCCAGCGGTCTGGGGCCGTGAGAGGAGGCGGCCGCTGTCCCGGGCGTCCCGC
>NW_010247701.1:0-5000 GCF_000690775.1 Eurypyga helias
ACCCAACAACTTTAGGTTGATACTTCTTTTTCCTTTAATTACCTGACAAACAGTAGTATAACTGCATAAATTTTGCCTGAGGTGAAAGTTGGAGTTGAGCCTAATCACTTGCTGGAGACGTTGTTCTGGCTAACTTAGGCAGAACACATTTGTACTGTATGCCTGAACAATGGTTATGCACTACAGTTAAGGATTCATTTTAGCAGTTGTTGATTTTGATGAAGCCTTTTCTAGATTATCTAAGAACACAGTTTTTCTGCTTTACATTATTTAATTTGCATTAGGGCGTAAAGGCAGAGGTAGCAAGTGGACTCTGACCTCAGCAGAGTGTAAACATATTCACAGAGAAATTATTAGCCTTCGATGAAAGTATATGCAACTTCCTGAAATGCAGACTAGCACCCCCTTACACCCTGTACAGTTCATGCAGCAGCATTGGTTTTATTTCCAGAATAAACCACCACTCTTCCTAATCACTTGCATTGAAGCAAGGCATTAAAAATGAAGCCATGAAAATATAAGAGGGCATCAAAGAAAAAAATAAACAGCAAAAATATAAATGTGCCTAAAATATGTATTTTAAAAAGATACTATTCTAACCAGATGTAATTTGAGAACACTGAGTAAATAATATTTTGGTCAGCATTTACTGAAGGACAAATGAATTCTGCAGTACAAGGGAATCATAATTTTCCAGATTTATATATCAGTTCTTAAAATCCTCAAGTTAATTCATTCTACTATTTCACGTTTTCTGTGTAAGCTGAAATTTCTCATGTTATGCCACTGCGTAAGTAGGTTGTATTGAATTCCAATAGGTCATCAAAATTATCAAAACTTTGCTAGAAAAAAAAACATTTCCCCACCATTGCGACTCCCCAGCATACTGCAGCATTCTGCATGACCTGTCCTTGCCCGTTTCCACCAGTGTCTGTTCATATAAACCTTTAAACACAGACAAACTTGATGCCCAATCTTGAACTACCTCTTAATCCGCAATAACATCATTGGGCAGAATGTGTTCTGGTGTGTTTAGAGGTGGTCTGATAGATATTCTGATAAATTACAGAGGAATTTTTCCTCAGGTCAGAGTGTTCTCATTAATTTTTTCTATAAAACATGCACATTAGTACTTACCAAAATAGCAGCTCATGCATTTCCTCATTGCTCACTACTAAAAGAGGCCTGAATGAAACCCACAGTAAGCACCAACCGAATCTGCAGAGCTTCAGAGCTAGAACCCAGATTTAAATCTGAAATTTCCAGCAGTTACTTCATCTGTACAGCACACTGAGACAATTTCACACATGATGATTCTGTAGACTAGGCCCATCATACCAAAATTAATACATCCTAAAAAAACTTTTGGTCTAAAAGAGCTCTTCATTCATGGTAGAGATATCTAAACCATGAACCACTTGAATCAACACTGCTCCTAACTTATCTACCCCCAATAATATGATTTTTCTACTCTGAATAATATTATTTTCAATGAATCTACTCAGAACTTAGTTTTCACATGCACAAGTAATCTGTTTTGTAGAGTTCATTGTGTCTCAAAACTACCCACATTTCAGCCATCAGGTTGGTTTGTTTGTTTTAGTATACTAAAAGACTGCATCACCATTAATAAGGTGTTTGTATGCCTGCTATACGCCTCCCAAAACCCTGAAGAGACTCATCAAGAATCCGTAGAACATCAGAATCACTCAGCCTCAATTCATGAATCTCTCATCATGAAAACACACAAGAGACTCTCTGATAGCAATGAAGGATCCTATTGGCATATATAAACAGAAATGACAGAGGTCTCTCCCCTTTGCATCAAATAGCATTTCAAGAAGGCGAGAAAAAAAATGGAGGAAACATTAAAAAATTATGCTTACTAGTGAAGAACATGTCCACTGTTTCCAACACTAAAGTAAACATTAAACATTTTTCTTCTACCAAAAAAGTGTGTTTAACACTGCCAAAGTCAGCTTAGGAATCTGTTCTGAGGCACTTCACTTGGAACTCATAGTGAGAGAGACACATGTTTTTCACAAATGCAAATTTCTCACAATCGGTCCAGTCTGGGCCCCCCGCAAACTTACAACTTAATTAATACTTTTTAAAGCCATTTGTAAAAGGTAAAAGGTGATGGTTTTCCCTTAGTATTAGAGGACAGGTATTTTCTTTCTCCCTTCCTCTGCTTTGCATTGCTACATCTGGAAATAAATCATTAACAACATATTAATGTAAATATAATATCAAAATATTGGCAAACTTGTAGCAGCATACCCATAACCCATATATGCAGTAGTGGCCTTCTAAAATTACTTAACTTCAAATCCTTAAAAAAGCAATCCATTAAGAACTTTACAAGGAAAGTGCCCAAGGCTAGTTTAGAAGCTGATTGATGTCACTGAGACACATTACAAAAATAGAGGTTAAAAAATATGTAATAAAAATCTCATGCTTGATAAAAAATGTAATACTGTGACATGCAACTTCCAGATAAAATACGGTATTCCACCGTATTTTTGTACTGATCTCTGCTATTATGTTTCTACTGAACTAACAGGAGTAAGAATCCCATGTACTCCATTTCAGGTAAAAGCATTTTAGAAGCCCGTACTCTCCAGTTATAAACTTAATCAGCAAGAACACTTTGATTCTGTAACACCTCAATAGCCAATTTTCCATTTTCAGTTTTATATACTTTACGTATTGTTTGACAAAGAAACACGAAACACAACTAAAAGGACTACAAAAGCATCCTTGTTTTACAAGGTAGGTGGAAATAAATGTGGGAAAGAAGCAAGAAGCTGGTTGAAGATCTCGGGTCCTGGGTGGCCTGCCGTTGAAAGATAGGCACTGGAGCACCCAACTGAAGGGGCGGGGAGTGGAGGGGACGGGGAAGACTACTTATGTGCACACGCACATATAGAAGAAAGCAGAACAAAGAGTGAGTAGTGTACAGCCCTTTCCTGCCCTTGATTTTCTCGGGGTTTCTTCTGGAAACCTGGTGAATAAAAGAACACAAGAATCAAAACCTCGGTCTCCTTAATTTTTACAGGGCGCACTCCGCACTGGCAGGCAACTGTATACAGCACTTTCAAAGGCATATTGCTGTGTAGGAGTGATGACTGAGTGCCCTCCAGGCACCTCAAACGCAATGCTGTCACTTCTAGTCACTACTCAGCAGGGCTAATGCCATACCTGTTATGACAAGAATCAGCCACTTAAAGGCACCACACCTCTGCCCCCACAACGCATACTTGGAAGAAGGTATGAGCCGCACAATACCGTTTTAGGTGTTGCCAAGGAGAAGCAATCTTTCCTATAAACACTGAAGAGGTGAGAAGCACAGAAAATTAATAAACTCAGAGGGAGTATTAAATAAAGGAGGACTTCTTAGTCGGAGTCCAAATAGTTGCTATGATCTTGTGGTAGTTCCTCATGTGTACAGTCAGGGAAAGTAAAAGATTAAGATGCCATTTGCCTGGGCTAAACTGGGTTTTAGTTGTCAGCCTAAACCTGCCATCTGGTGTCAAGATACAGCAGATCACACCCCAGATGTGATCCTTCAAACAAATTGCACTTCTACCCCCTTCCTCTCTTTCTCAGTGCGAGTAGAGTGTCTATCAAGGAAGAAAATTAGCAGAAGTTTATTTCTTAGTAGAGTAACTGTTAATAAGACAATCACATCAGCAGGTTAAATTTCACACACATACAGAAAAAAAATAATTACTGCTCCACAATCTCCATCTGTCAGTATTTGGTGCCATGGAAATATGTCTGCAGTTGAGGAAGGAGGTATGAATTTCTTGCTAGCAAAATATGCAGGTTGGCCCACCTCAACCGTTTGAAAGTCTTCTGAAAACCTGGTATTTGTTTCAGGGCACTGTAAGTTTTGAAATCTTTGTCTCATTTCTTTACTTCTTTCTGTCGCAATATCTCATTCCACAATTGGGGTGGATAAGGGTTATGCAGCGCTATCATTTGCACCTCATTAGTCTTGGGCTGGAGCTTTGAGAAAGCTGATACTCCCTCTAAATTTTTACAGATGCTTCTAGTTTACCAGTTCATGACTGCACTACTAGGAGAGACTTCCTGCCACTAAACTGCTTGCTGGCATGTAAGCTGAATTTCAAAATCCCTGAAAAAAGTAAAGCTCTGTGGTGCTCACTTGCCTTATTCTTGAGGGGGAAAAAAAAAAAAAAGGTATCCTGAAAAAAAAACCACAGTAAAACTCTTCACTCCTAACCTGTGAGTCTAAAGCCCTTGGAAATACTGCCTTAAAATTGCAGCATATCTTGATTTTGAAATTCCCCACAAAAATGTTCATTAACAGGAAGGTATTTGTGGAGGTGTTTGTGGTGTAAATTAGTATTATGACACTTTAAATAAGTAGGGAGAATAATTCATCGACAGATACCTTGTGTTTTGCCAAAATCTAGGTATTTTCCTTTATTTCCTACCTGTCATTTGCATAATCTTTCACTTGGTATTAGATTTATGTGACAGATTCTTCCTTCTCCACAGTGTCATGCCCTGTACTCCCTTCCCTAAAGGGTGAGAACTCTCTTCATTTTGGTTTGGAGGTTGTTTTTTTTTTTTACTTACTTTTAATTTTGCTTTGTTTATAATGGTTTTGGAGAGTTTTCTGAAGTTCCGAGCAGGTGACACTGGTCTGTTCTTAATCTTTAGTGCTTTAGTAATGTTAAGGCTAATGACGAGGGACACAAATCCCCTGATGGAACTGAATGCATTCCAAGCTCCCCGACCCACTCAGAGCAGTAATCCTCTGCAGCTGGAACTTACTTACCACCATGCACAGCTAATACATTTTTTAAAAGCTAGTCACTAGTGACAAATGTAAACTGGACTGAGCAGCTCTCATCTCCTATCCCCAATCTTCTCTCATAACCCTGAGACTTGCTATTTCAGTGATGGATATGATCTGCCTTTTAAAGCTACCAAACCAGAGTTGTATAGCTCCACTCTAAGTGACTAGA
>NW_010247701.1:10000-18159 GCF_000690775.1 Eurypyga helias
GACCTCAAGGCTCTAGATACCATGCAGCGCTAATGGGTCAGACTCCTACGTTCTTGTAATATAGGAATGAACCACACCATTTTTCATATAATCAGGGGTACTGGATTCTAAGTGTGAAATTTTTCTTCATTTAGCACCTGCATTCAGTACAACAGCTAAAATACGCTTAGTAATACCAAATAATACTGCTGCTTATAACCACAGAATTGTTATGCTTGGTACAAATGGGACTATGCTTACACTTGGATTGACTGAACCAAGCCCTAAGTGAGGACTTGTATTGTTGCAAACCATACCTACACAAACCTTGTTGCTTACACACATGCCTGGCTGCACATGTATCCTAATATCAAAATGGTTACAGAGCAGAAAATACAATTTTTCTGTGGAACAAACTAGATTACCTCCATGTCAGTCAGTGTGGGCAATCAGCCTATAAATCATGTAAGTTAAGGATTGATTCAGAAGTTAAGCCCCCCCAAAAAGACCCAAAGAACTCATATACACCACCACCACAAAACAGTAACAGTACATAAACTCTCAATCTTAAAAGTAAGAATAATGCTGAAGTAAAAAGTCAACAGATCTTCATTTGACAGAGTACTACCACATTGTCTTAGCTGACTGTGCTGATGTAGGTGTCAATGTGTTGGCAACGGGCGGGATACAGGGGTGACCTCTGTGTGAAGAGGCCAGGGGCTACCTCGTGCTGGACATAACTCCAACAGACCCTCGTCAGGACACAGCTGAGACCCTGGCAAGGTGGTGGTGCCCCAGGAAAAACATATTTAAGAAAGGGCAAAACACACTGAAAAGAGAGAGGGGAGGGGAAAAAGACTAAGAAAAAGCAGTGCCAACACCAAAGTCAGAGAAGGAGGTGGAGGAGGTACTCCAGGCAACAGACCCCTTGCAACCCACAGAGAATACCATGCTGGAACAGATGTCCACGGAGCAGCCTGTGGAGGACCCCCCATCACAGCAGGTGGATATTCCTTGAAGGAACTGTGGCCAGTGGAGAGCCCAGACTACAGCAGATTTTTCGTGAAGGTCTGCAGCCCATGAAAGGATTCACACTGGAGCAGACAAAAAACTTGAGGAGGAAGGAGCAAAAGGGAGGAACTGTTACGGACTGACCATAAACCTCCCATTCCACATCCCCTTGCACTGCCTGGAGGGAGTAGAGGAGTCAGGAGTGAAGGAGTAAATGAACAGCTGGGTGGGAGTTTAGCCCATGGCCAATGTCAACTCATCAAATCAACGAACGTAATACCCATATCATGGACTGAAAGTAGGACAAGGGAACTGTGAGGTATCATTTTGCAATTGGGCTCTTCAGTCCTTCATAAACAATTCAAAGAACCCATCTATCTTGCTTGCATTGTTCCAATGAAGCATTTCTCAACATCCAGCACAGTCATTTTGTTGACGGTTGGACTCGATGATCTTAAAGGTCTTTTCCAACCGGAACAATTCTATGGCTGATTATTGGCAATCATTTCTACCTATAAAAAGCAATGGAAAAGTCTTTCACTCAGTGAAGTGGGATTAATATGAACTAATGTTTCTGAGTAACTTTAAGACCCAATCCCAGACTGTTACCTTACTTTATGCTACACTTGACTGTGTTTTGGTAACCTCAAGAACTGCAGTATTCTTCATTAAACTAAGGTTATTTTCCAAGCATTTTCACCTAACTGAAGGTAGTTTTCAGATTATGTATATAATGCTGTGAAGAATTTCAGTTGCTTTGTACAAACATTCTGTGGACAATCTACTTTTTTGCCTCTGTCCAGTTTTGTCATGCATACATTTACTATTCAAACAATCATAAAGACCAGTTGATTCATATTTTAGTTAGAACAGCAGTAAATCATGCTTCAAATAAACCACCTATTGAGTTCAGAAGAAACACCTGAGGATGCAGAAGGCCTCCAAAGAATGCAAGTGCCACTAAGACTCCATCTGGTGAAGGAAACATTTTCATGTAAAGAAACCACAGCCTTAGTTGGTAGAAGTCTGCATTCTTACTATTAAGTCAATTAGACCAACTGGGAAGCTGGTTACTTCTTATAAATCTGTATTCTAAAAGTCCTACTCTTTCCACATGGGACTCAATTCAACCAGCAATATTCACCTGACTGACATCTTACAAGAAAAAGTCAGCATGTCCAGATCAGGCGTTACTGAAAGCAGAGGATCGTAAAGTACAAGAAGCGTATGCAAGTTTTAAGAAGGTACCTCATACAGGGCATGGCTTGGCAAAGTTCTAAGGACAGATATAAATCTCTGTTGAAGTCAGGGAGACGAATCTGCATCCATATTAATGCACTGACACAAAGTCTGCCACAATACTGTATTTTACAGTAGTTTACATTGATTTAGGTGCAACATTGGACTGTTGGACTACATAAGTGTTGGACTCCTTTGGTTTTAATTCGCTCTGATTTGAACTCTGTTCTTTTATTCAAACCAGTGAAGACACTTGCTCCTGCCTGCACCTGTTGAATTTACTATGGATCATTTCCCACTGATATAAATACCAAGGCATCAGGGAAGCACTTTTGCATTTAAAATAAATCCATTAGATGTTCCATGTCACCAATTTGGTTTGTTCCTTCTGCCTCTTGCTTACAGACACCTGAAGTTTGCTCATCTCTCTCTCACACCTCATCATTTATCAGAGGGGACGCAGCTGGAGTTCAAGCACTCCAAAATACTAAATATGAACAAGACATATTGTAGTCCTCTGCAGATCTTCATAGTAAGTCTGATCATTCACAGAACCAGATGTTTTGTTATCTCCAAATTAGGCACGGACTTCATTTCGCACTGGGGAAGGGCTTCATCTTACCATCTATCATGTTTCTGGAATCCTTCCTTTCCAGTCCAGACAGCACCAATCGTGTTTCTGAGTCTGTTCACAACTGAATTTTTGTTACTGTATCACAGGTCTGGCAGGCATTTATGGGAATGGGACGGGGAACAAATATTAATGGAGAGGATCAGACCCACACTCTCCCCTTGAGAGACTACTGATATGGTACTGATGGTACTGATAGGCATGAAACAGCATACAGCACTTTTCTTTTTACAAAAGTGTAACCTCCCTCTGTATGCTTCTGGATTAAAAAAAAAAAACAACAAAACAAACCAACACCAAAAAAACCCAACCAAAACCAACCTAGCCTTTTAGTTTCAAGAAAGCCTTTGAAAAATGAGGGAAATACAAATGTGACACTAGAAACTAAAAAAAAAAGGTTACATTCAGTTACTGTGTCAGACAAGTGTTCCTCTGAGTTCTGGATAGTGGTTCTTTCAACCCTTGCAAACACACTAGGGACCTAAGTCATGGTGAATACAACTCTTCATCTACATGGGATTGTTTCCTCTTGATACAATCAGAGCAGATGAAAACCAGATGCTGGGGGTCTGGTTTGATGGGATTTTGTTTTTAGGGATTTTTGCACAACAAAAGTCATTCAACTTCATGGAGCTTAAAAATGCTCTCTGTCTTCCCAAGAGACATAACTCAATAATACACTGCATACTAGCAAAAGTACTAGTTTGCATACTAGCAAAAGTACTAAAACAAAAAAACACACAGCAAAAAAAGCTGTGCTATACACACAGGTCTTACTGTTCCTCCATCCAGTTTTTTTCATGCACATTAGATGCAGATATTATATGCTCTGGTATTTATACATAGTGATAAGTAAGATGTCATCAGAGTGTTCCAATGTTTTACTACTTTTTTGTACGTGTTATAAACTATTAAAAAAACCTATAATAAAATTGCTTTAAAAATTGTATCAATGAAGGGGTTACAATGTTACAAGTTACCTTCAAAAAGGATGCTGACACATAGAAGTTTTCTCTGTGTGAAACAAAAGTTGTTCAGAAGCTCAAAACTGAGACCATGGATGACAGAGAGAAACCAGCAGCAGACTGAATAGGTACCAGTAAAACACATCTGTATTTTTCTGTTTGTACCTTGTAAGACCAGTGCTGCAAAACCTCCTTTGGTTCTTCTAACGGAATATGGACACAACTCAAAAGTCCATCCCGTTTCTCATAGCTGAATTCATTTCTGCATTGTTTATAATAAAATATATATTATATATAATTATAAACACCTGAACGTAACAGAGATCTATCACATGAACACTGACAAAATAAATCTAGTATTACCTTCAGCTACATGTTACAGAGAATACCACCAGGCCACACTTTTTGCTACTGCCACGTGTTTTTTTGACATGGAAGAAGAGTCATTTTCCTCCCAGGCAGCATTTCTCTACTTATTTTAGATAGTTTAGTAGTTTTATGTTCCTGTCAACTAGCAATTAATTTACTGATACAATGGTTTCTGTTACTGTCAAATGACATTTACTTCATCAATACTGCTATTAACTGTCTCATTCTTTACTGGACTGATCAACTTACATTCTAATTCTCTATACAGAAACCTTGATATGCACTAATTGCCAGGACTTGAAAACCTCTCTCAGATTTGCGGGCAAGTAGAAATTGTTTTCAGGCAAGGTTCATTAACTTTTACTAAATTTTAGTCCTTGTGGCACGACAGGCCTCTCCAACACAAAATTAATGGAACTGGTGCAGAATCTATGTGACTCTTCGGACTGATAGCTCCATGGCCCTCTGCTTCTGCTTACAGTTGTTTTCATTGGCAACTAAGATTTCTGTGACCAGAAGTGAAAACTCTCATGTCAGTTTCTCTCTGCTACTGGCTCTGGAAACCTTGAGATACAGTTTCTAGAAGAAAGATGGACTTAAAAATCAAAAGCTTAAGGAAAAGCATAAAAACATAAATATCTCATCTGGCTTTAAAAAGCCTAAACCAGTCACATCCAAAGTAACGGATGGATATGGACAAAACTCTCTTCTTTCTTTACTGGAAATAAAGAAAAAAAATATATATATCAATGAGGTGAAGCAGGAACGATAGATACAAAAGGCAGATTCCACAGGCTGTGGTATAGGAAAATACCCAGCCTCTGTTCTTCCCCAGCGGCTGAGTAAGATGTGCTTGTTTCTCAGACAACTCTATCTCCAATTTTCAAATCACTGGAATAGCAGGCTTAGTATCTTGTTAAGTGTTTCAAATCCATGCGTGCATAGTTGTAAAAAAAGAAGAGAAGTAAAGAGAATAAAATGGCTTAAGTTCAAACAAGATAAGTTTTGATTTTTTTTTTAAAAACAAAAACCTGTATATAAAGTGTGCTCTTTTGTGTTGGTAAATAACCCTTTATTTTTCTGAAGAAATTCGGATACTAGATTTTTGCAGATCTTTCAAAACTGAGGTTTAAAAATCACCTAAAGATCTTACATGCAGAACACTCATCTTTCTTAGCAAGGAATATTAGCTCAGTTCCGAAACCATATAAAACTGGAATCTGGGACAGCATTTATACTTTGCCTGGTCAGAATGACCCAGTCTTCTCCTCCCCGGAGCCAGCTAAAATGCCTGCTGTGGAGAGGAAAGCAGCAGATAGAAAGTAACAAACTCATTTGACAAAATCATGCTGCTTTCTGAACACAGAAACTAACAGATAACACAGAGACTTGCAGAACCAGTAAATTATCTAAGAAACCTTTAATTGGAAAAGAAAAAAAATACCTTAAGTTTTACATAATGAGAGACAAGCTCTTATTTCCTCACTAAAAAAAGAAAAAAATATGTTTCCCTGTAAAACTATCATCATTGCCACAGATATATCTATTATTTTTCTGTTTTATCTAAAAAAATTAAATATGCCTTTAGGAGAAATCCAAGCACTACTGTTGGAGTTTTAGTAAAACAATGATACACGCTCTATGAAAGTAGCAGTTTTTAATGCACAATAGCAAGTAGCCACGCAACTCCAATAACAATGTGGTCTCGTAATTCAACAAAGACCAAAATCAGAGCACATCCTGACAATACTGTAATCTATCGTTAGCATTTAATGCTCAGTCCTAAGACTTTAATTGCGACAAGACGTGAAGCTCTGAGACTTAAGACTGGCAAAATGTTCATTCAGCAGGCATGGACAAGGAGCACATATTTTATACATGCTGGTGCGTATAAGTCATTGTTTGCTAGCCTAGCCGCGAGCACGCGAAGTACAACTTTACACATAACCACAAGGCTCCTTCTCTCTTTCTGCATGTACCTAGGAAAATGTATAGATACACAAACACACATATATGTGTATATACACACTCTAAAAACACAAGCAAAGGATGCTGCAAAGAAAAAGATAGGCTTGGCTTTTCCCTATAACTCTTTTTTGCTGATCAAAATGCCAGTCTGTCCCTACTTCCTCCCCCCCCCCTTTTGTTAAAGTAAGGACCTGAAAACAGCATTGCAGCCAAGCAGAACTTAGCCAGGCGCTGTGCAGAGACATATTTTTGGGAAGTTTTGAATCACCAAACAAGATCTGCAGAAAGACCGTATGGCAACAAGAGGCCTTAATTTCAAGTGGAGACAACAGACACTTCAGAATATTGTGGTTGAAGAGAAATAGGTTATAATTACTGTGCATGCAGAGGTACAGTTCAGAAATACCCTCTCCCCAAGTTTAAAGCAAACACACACAGATGTCAAGAAACAATCATGAGATGATGCACTTAAAATAGTAATATCTGTTTACAAATTCAAGTTGCTGCTTGGTGGAAACTTGATTTCTGTAACATGTCCCCAAGATACAATCTAATACTAAAACTTATCCTGCGGTAGGTCTACTTTCCAATTACTAGAAGTAAGCATACAAGGTATATAATTAGTTATGACACTGGGACAGGCATACATGTTTCAACACAGACAGAGCTCTGAACAAACTTTTTGGCAGTATATGACAGAAGACTTAAATTGAAAGCTCAAAGGCAGGTTATACTGTATTATAGGGGAAAAAAAAAAAAACCCAACCACCCTCTAACTTAAAAAGTTCTCACACCAAATGATTTTTAAAGGTATGAGCATATTCAGCTGAAACACCCTTCATAAGCTGGAGAGAAAAAAATAATGCCCTGAAGCACCAAAATGGACTATATTACAAATTAAGAAAAAGAAACTCAATCCTTTGAATGGTTTCTTTTCTTTTAGTGAAAGGGTGTAATTCTTCCCTAAAGACTACATTATGACAAAACATTTATATAAATCAAAGAAGATTTCTTTAATGACTCTGGGCATGGGATCTTAAATCTGGGATGAAACACCAAATTCTATCAATTCTAAAATAAATTAGGCAAGGATTATACAAGTAGTACTTATCTTGGCATTAGAAAAAAAAAGAACATTAATGTCAAAGACATATCATCAACATGCCTTTAACCGATAGCCCCTGGAAGGGCCTTTAAGACTAAATTCAGAATAAGTGAATTCTAAGCAGCTCAATTAGGTATCTAGTTTCTAAACGTTTTCATTTAAGAAACCAATAAGACACCAAATGAGATATAATGGGAATGTCCATAGGATTAACCTTATGGATGTCTTGTTTCATTCTACGGAAAGAATTAAACTTCAACCAGTTTAATTAAGCTTTCTCAGATGTTCAAATGGGTCTCCTTGCTCTGGCATCTTCCCTACAAAGAAGTACATTTAATGTAATTTTTCCAACAGAAAGTCCCATGGTCGCAGTATCCTGTAAGAGGAAACACCGAACCTGTCTCTGTAAATTAAATGCTGAGTACATGAATGTGTGGGGCAGCTATCTTGGAAAGTACACCTTAAGTTAAAATGATCATAATTAATAGGCTTTTCTAGGCTGAAAATCATGAAGCTAATATTTTCATAAAACACAGGACTTTTTTTAGGACTTCTGAGTGTTTAGAAAACAGCTTACACATTCTTGATACACAAACAAACCAGATATTTCAATTTTGGTGCCTAACTTGTAAAGGTTAACAGCATAAAAACTTTAATTTCACACTCTTAGACAAAATTAAAACAAAAAATATAGGTTGCCTTTCCAAATTGTGCATAGTAATGCTACCTCCATCAACTTAGCTAACATTACTTAGGAAGATGATGTAGCACTGTTGGCAGAAATATTTCTTCTGTCAGCATATACCATGTCCCATCTAGACAAAACCTGACAATAACCCTCTTTTTCCTACTTTAGATACTTAACAAAAACATGGCCCTTGCCGAATACTTG